>NC_064640.1:858192424-858495340 GCF_023864345.2 Schistocerca serialis cubense | reverse complement strand
CATCTACTACTTTTAGTGTCCCACTTCCTAATCTAATTCCCTCAGCATCATCTGGTTAATTTCGACTGCATTTCATTTTCTTTGTTCTACTTTTGTTGATGTTTATCAACCAACTTATCTCATGACACTATCCATTCCATTAAACTGCTTTGCTAAATTTTTTGCCATTAGCGAAAAAATTACGATGTCATCGCCAAACCTCAACGTTTTTATTTTATTTTTTCCCTTCAAAAGTTCTCCTTGGAATCCTGTACTGGTTGATCAATGTACTGATTGAATAACATCGGGAATATACTACAACGCTTTCCCACTGCCTTCTCAACGTCTGCTGCCCTTCATGTCCTTCGACTACAGACTAGTTTTTATGCAAGTTATTAATAACCTTTGCTCCCTGTATTTTGTCACTACTACCTTCAGAATTTCATTGTGTATTCCATTCAATATTTTCAAACTTAACAAATGCTTGTAACTTGAGTTTACCATTCTTTAATTTGTTTCTAAGATAGCGTCAGTATTGCCTTACGTGTTCCTATATTTTCCTGGAAGCCAAACTGATCTTCCTTAGCCCCGGTTCTACTAGTTTTTCGATACTTCTGTAAGTAATTCGTGTCAGTATTTGTATCCATGATTTATTAGATCGATAATCCGGTAATACTCTCGTCTGTCTGCTACTGCCGCCTTTGGAATCGAAATTACTTCGTTGTTCTTGAAGTCTGAGAGTATTTTGTCTATATCGTATACCTTACATACTAGATGAAATAGTTTTGTCATGGCATTTTCTTCTTGGGATATCAATATTTGCCGGCCCTGGTGGCCGAGCGGTTCTAGGAGCTACAGTCTGGAATCGCGCGACCATTACGGTCTCAGGTTCGAATCCTGCCTCGGGCATGGATGTGTGTGATGTCCTTAGGTTAGTTAGGTTTGAGTAGTTCTAAGTTCTAGGGGACTGATGACCTCAGAAGTTAAGTCCCATGGTGCTCCGAGCCATTTATATGAATAATTTTGAGGGAACGTTGTGTACTCCAAATGCCTTATTTCGTTCAGTGCTCTCTCAATTCAACTCAATATCACATGTGTTATCCAAGGATTTTGTTTATCTACCACTAAAGCTGCTGTGAGTATTAATCCTTACACACACAGTTTTTAACCATAGGGATTTAATTTCAACACGACTTTTCATTCAGATAAACGAACAATAGGGAGTGTAAATAATTTATTTACCACCCAACATGGGTCTGCATACTGCATAGGGTCATGGTCTGCATCCAAGTAACATATAGTTGAGAAATTATTTCCTTTTCAGAGATTAACTATGGGTTATAGTGACGCTGTTAGATTGTGTTTAGCAACTGAGCTTTCCAGTGTGCATAAAACAAAAAATCTGGCCAACTCGACGGCTGCTTGCTCCACGTCCTTCAAAACCAAGTGAGAGAGGTTCAGGTTACAGCGTAGTGGTGAAGACGTATTTTTACTATGACTACATAATGACTTACCAACATCCCAGAGTATACTGGCTACACTGTGACCTTTGACGTACGTTATGGAGTGGCAGAGAATTATCTTGCTATATTCATTTGATGTTTTCTTGTCATTTCAATTGAATATTCTGAATGGTTCTCATTTATGACATGGCAGAGATAGAAAATTTATGTCGTTGAGTCCAGGAAGCTCATTCCATGCTGAAACCACAACCACTCTTGTCTTTTACTTTACAAAAATATCTGTCTTGTTCATGACTGGGGAAGGGTGATAACTCCATGTCGCAGTTGCCTGCCAACACAGTGGCTCCTTCAAATCGAAGACCGTGGGAGCTGTCGGTTCAAATCTAGCTGGAGACAAAATTTTTACTTCTGTGATAAAGCTGCACTCAGGCAGATCAATAATCACAAAGAAATTTTCAGGAAACTTCTCGTTCGAAAGTTTCTTATTGCCTTGATTCAGTACCCCGTAGGCTTAAAAACATTTGTTAATGCCTGCTTTTTCTGCTTCTGCTGAGATAATTTTTTTTCATAAACAAATAATTGGAGTGACTTAATTGCGGCACTGATTAATTTGCTAACAGGATTTCTATATGTGTCTGCCTGCACTGCTGCATTTCCATATTTTCGTGGCAATCGTATAATGCTACTTCAGGATGAGTGTGGACTGTATGTAGACACAGATGGTTTCTCTGTCAAAAGTGTCTAATTTCTTGCTAACTCGTGACGGTCGGTGGACATTCGTCTTATGGGTACTTAGTTCTATTACAGAATAACTTGATTGTAAAATTACCATGGTAAGCTGCAATTCATTTGCATTTGTACAGTACATACTTGGGAGTATCTTTTCGTTAGTTTGTTGAACACAACATCTAAACGTAAGAAATAAGTTAATAATCAGCAATACAGCCTTCCGCATTATCTAACATTATCAAAATTAGGCTGTTGTCATTCACTTGTTTCATTTCCTTCACGGCTTTCTGAGTTATATTTCTTGGTCACTGTACAAGATTACCTTGCACTGTTTGATTTTCTTACTTGAAACTGCATGTTATTCCCAGCTTATGAAATTTCTTTGTAGATGCTCGCATTCACCGTTACGTTGTCTTTTCGTTTGTGTTATTATATCGGGTGATCAAAAAGTTAGTATAGATTTGAAAACTGAATAAATCACGAAATAATGTAGATAGAGAGGTACAAATTGACACACATGCTTGGAATGACATGGGGTTGAAAAAATACAAATGTTCAAAAATTGTCCGACAGATGGCACTTCATCTGATCAGAATAGCAATAATTAGCGTAACAATGTAAGACAAAGCAAAGATGATGTTCTTTACAGGAAATTCTCAATATGTCCACCATCATTCCTCGACAATAGCTGTAGTCGAGGAATAATGTTGTGAACAACACTGTAAAGCATGTCCGGAGTTATGGTGAGGCACTGGCGTCGGATGTCTTTCAGCATCCCTAGAGATGTCGGTCGATCACGATACACTTGCAACTTCAGGTAACCTCAAAGCCAATAATTGCACGAACCGAGGTCTGGGGACCTGGGAGGCCAAGGATGACGAAAGTGGCGGCTGGGCACACGATCATCACGAAACGACACGCCCAAGAAATCTTTCACGCGTCTAGCAAAACGAGGTGTTTTTTTTTTGTTCTAATGAAACCCCATGTCATTCCAAGCATGTGTGTCAATTTTTACCTCTCTATCTACATTATTCCGCGGTTTATTAAGTTTTCAAATTTATACTGACTTTTTGATCACCAGGTATGTTAGAGATGGTGCCAGGTGAAGCTGAGAGGTG
This sequence comes from Schistocerca serialis cubense, assembly GCF_023864345.2. Classification (NCBI taxonomy): domain Eukaryota; kingdom Metazoa; phylum Arthropoda; class Insecta; order Orthoptera; family Acrididae; genus Schistocerca; species Schistocerca serialis. Next base: position 858,492,051 of record NC_064640.1, on the reverse strand, counting down.
GCATGAACCTCCTCTCATATTTATATCTTACGATTCTCCTCTCTAATTGCATGCGGTGGAAAGTTGCTATTCCTTCACACGCGGACTTCCCACGCAGCGTCTCTCGTCACCCTGGTGGTCCAGTGACAGGCGGGCTCGGTCTGACTTTGAAAGGATAAGCCGACAGGTGTGAGGGGGTCGAGTGAATGCTTTCCAGACGCCGACATTGTCAAGAGGCACACCCACAGGGCCAGAAGTAGCGGCTGGGCTAGAGGTTCCGTTACTTCGCAGAAACTTAGCGAAAACACTTTCTGGCGGGCTACCAGCGAGGCGTGGGAATGACTTGTGTACCCAGGCAGCTGTGGCGGGAAAATTCCCGCGCTTTCTGCAAAATAGTAACTGTGATTGGCTTGCTCAGGGCACAGCTCTGTGACGTAGCAAGATCGGCGCAGAAATTGGCGCCAAGAATCTCCATTGGTGGAATGGTAGCGTTCCGGCAATGGAGTGGAATTTTCCGCCGGTTTTCGAGTTGCTGATTGGAACGTTTAACCACGGCCACTGTCGTGGGGGCGGGAATGTTCTGTGTTCGGTTTTGTACGGGTGCTCTGGTGGGTAGTTGGCTCTCGCCTTTCGGTCGAGGACGTCGAAGCAACCAGCCAGCGGCTCCGGTACGGCAGATCGTGTCCTGGGAGTCAAGAAGTCGGTTTGGTAATGTATGTCCGCAGCACCGGCAGATAGGGATTTTCCTAGGTGACAATCAGAGCTCAGCAGAGCGCGCCTGTTCGCCTTTTTCTAACTTTGTTCTGTCTTGGGTAGCAGCAATTAATGTTGGGTTGGCTATGTGTTTTCTCTAAGAATTGAGTTGCTAGGAATTGGCTGCACATATCACTTCGTCATAATCCTCACAATCTAGTTTTAGGGACAACTTCACTTTCACAGCGTTTGTTTAAGTATCCAATTAGAGCCAATTTGATGTATTGTTAATGTTTCATGTGTTGTTGTTTATTATTTTGTGTTTAGTCTTAATAAATCATATTGTTATTTTGGACAGAACTTTCATTCTGTTAATAGGTAGAGCAACCACATCATTCCTCACTATGTTAATGAGACCTTCGCTTAATTAACTTATTTATCAAATTAAATTATTGCAGGTGCCAAACTCTCTTCTACTCCACTGGCAGGGTTGATTAGAGTCAGTTCGCGTATTTTTTTTATCCTTGTGCAACAGCAAAAGTTGGAGCTGGAATAGGGGGGGCTCAGAGCATCATGAACATATGTAGATTCTAGAAGAATTGAGTGTTAAATACACTGCTAGCCCCGGCACCTCGCATAATATGGCGACCCTTAGCCTCGGATATTTCCTGAGAATCACTGATTAACAAACAGTATTCTTAGTACGAACATTCAAATTTTTTTTCTCTAATTTTTTTTATTGATTAATACCCAAGTTTTTTCTGGTAGTTCCGCGTTTACTTTTAAGTAGCGGCGCATGATTACAGTTTTTGTTTTCAGTATATATATATTTTTTTGTTCATTGTTTTTGTGTTCCTTTGATGGTGTGTCCGTATCACATCACACTTTGTTGGGTTTGTGTGCGGTTTCTGTACCACAACAAATCGTGCGTATAATTACAGCGTTGGAGCGGCGTTGTTGAAACTTTAGGTCTATGTGTAAAAAATATATGGAGTAGATTAATTTTATTGTGCATTTTTGATAAATTTGTTTTGCATGAATGATAACGAGAAGTAAGGCACGACTATTATCGAGCGACGCTAAAACAAAAGAGGATAGCATAATGGATAAGGGGCAGTTTACCGACGGGAATAGGTTCGGAGATGAGATGGGCACATTTTTAGCAGGACAGGACGCCAGGGTCATTGATGAGGAAGGTGATTTGGACGCGATCTTAGAGCAGCGTTGCGGCCGTGATTATGATAGGGAGGTAGAGGATGAAACAGAGACAGTCACACAGGTCGAGACGGTAGCAGAAGTTTATAATCAAACGAACGAGAGCAGACAGGGGCCAGCTCGGCCACGTCAGAGCTCTAGCGCCCAGGTGTCCAGAGTTACATCACCCATGTGTGACGAGGATCAAAATGATGACATTAACCCTATACTGAGCTTCCTACGATCAATGAAGGAAGAAGAGGAGAAACAACGTAAGAAGGAGAAGGAAGAAGCTGACGAACAGCGTAAGAAGGACACTGAGGCAATAATTTCGCATATAGGGGAAATTCGTGGGGAATTACTAACAATAAAGAAAGAATGTGGAGAAGTAAAACAAATGTCAATGGCTGCACAAAAAGTAGCAGGCCTGGCCAAAACGGCAGCAATAGGGGCAATGAAAGTCGCGGAAGCAACTTCTAAACTCGCAGGGCGCTTGCGACGTACAACACAATCCCACTCAAAATCCCTAGCGTTCTTAAAAACTCAGGGTAATATCGCGGTTGCGAACAACACGAAACGAATGGAAGAAGTAGAGAGTCGGATAGCAAAACTAGAGCAAAACGGGCACACGAGCACTGCGCGTTCCGATACCAATGATGGAGTACACAGAATTGTGTCTCCGAGGAAAAGCCCGCCGTGCTCTAGCCCAATGACCGAGTGCGGAACTAACAATGCACACGCAGAAACAGCGAGTAATAGCTCCAATAATTGTAGCCCACTTGTGAATTCTGAGTGCCACTTCCACTGTGATACAGAGGTAGCACATCACAGTTATCACCAAGATAGAACAGGACACTCAGCAGACGTGCAAGTATCGGAAACGAGTGACAACACCAGTGCGAGGATCAGACAGGATTTTGATCAGAATCATTTCCTGTCGATACTTAAATTCCAGAAGTTCAAAGAAAATGGAGGGTCGATGCATCCGAAGAGCTGGGTGATGCAGTTTACAAATTCATTACCGGCATCATGGCCAACCCAGGCAAAATTAGAATTCATGTGTGGACACATCGAAGGCCAAGCCGCGGAAAAGATGCGGGGTGTAGCAGTGACGTGTCGGACTTATCAGGAATTTGTTGGTGCATTCCTGCGGACCTACTGGTCAAAGGAAACGCAGGACAGGATTAAAGAGGAAATAATATTTTGTCCTGAACTGGAAGTGTCCGGGTATAGGAGCGCAACCAAATTTCTTGATGAGTTACTCAAGAAAAATCAATTTTTAGATAGTCCATATAGCAACGGAGAAATCATTAAATTTTGCTTTTCCAAATTGCCAGTTAGGTACCAACAGACACTTGTCGGCAAGTGTGGATCTGACATAGAAGCATTCAAGAGTCTATTGCGCGAACTCGAAGTAGTCTTTGATAAACAAGACGCAAAGGACAGGAAGAAGGGGCAAAGTAACAAATACCACGGGCCAGGAAGGGAAGACGACAACAGATCGCATAATCGCACTGGTCAGTTAGGAAACCAGGGTTACGGAAGTCAAGGTTACGCTATTCAAGGTTATGGAAACCAAAGACACGGAAACCAGAACGTCAGGGAGCGGGGTCAATCTAGACAAGGAATCTGGGATAGGAAGAATAACGAACGGCAAAGCGACCGTAATTGGAGAGAGCGAAACCAAGGACAACAGTGGAACCAGGAGATTGAAACTAGACCCGCAAATCCTAATGCACGTCAGAGGAGGGGGAGCTTAACAAGGGATTGACGTCAGACTAGTGCGAACACAGGCCGCCGGAATTTCGCACGTAATCTCGGACCTGGCCAACTACGGATGATACATTACGAAGATTTATCAGAAATCCTGCTCGAGGAACATAAAGCAACTCCTCGACAAGATCGGCAGCCTCTTATCACAGTAGCAATAGCTGAAAAGAGTATGAATGCGATAATAGATAGTGGAAGCTACATAACAGCAATATCTGAGGCAGCATACAAGAGGTGCTCTCAGGAGATGTACTGGCCTGTCCTATCGGTCAAGAAAACCAAAATAAAAGGGGCATTAGCGGGTAAATGTACAGAGGTCACCCAACAAACAAGACTGGAATTCTCCTGCCAAGGACACAAAATAGAGTCTAACTTCTGGATCGTGCCAAATCTGGCGATCGACATGATAATAGGAACGGACTTCCTAAATGAACATGAAGCGATAGTTGATCTAGGACGAGGTGAAGTGGTTTTGAGGAAAGGGAATCCCGTCCACATTAAGTTCGACGACCAGCTGATCCCAGCTCAACTACCGTCTAACTGTGTACGGATAAACTATGCGTGTCTGAAAGACAGAAAGGAAGAACAGGTCGACGTTGCGGGTAGGGGAGAGGACACGGATGAGAATGAAGTCGGAATAATGGGAGAAATAAAGGAGAAAATAGAAGAAAAAGTGGAAGCAATAAAGAATATAAGGTGCGACCACCGCAAAGAACTTCATAAATTACTAGTAGAACATGCGGAGGTCTTCCTTCCCAAGACAGGATCAATAAAGAACTTCCAATATGAATTTCGTGTACGTCCGCACAACCAGTTTCGTGTGCCACCCTATCCAATCCCCTTGGCATATCGACAGAAAGTAGCAGCTGAAATTGCGCGAATGCTGAGTGAAGGAATAATAGAACCTACGGCTTCAGCCTATAATAACCCGTTAAGAGTAGTCGAGAAGGCAGATGGTAGTATTCGTTTAGTCTTGGACTCGCGACAAATTAATACCATAATAGAACCCGAAACAGACAGACCGGAACGATTGGAGGAACTCTTACAAAATTTCCATGGAATATCAATCTTCTCATCAGTTGATCTAAAATCGAGTTTCTGGCAGATCGAGCTCCATCCAAATTGCAGACAGTACACAGCCTTTTTAGCATTTGGAAGATGTTACCGGTTTCGTCGTCTCCCATTTGGTTTGAACATTTCGTCTGCCGCATTCATTCGGGGACTGGACGGCATACTAAGCGATAATTTGAAACGTCATGTCACCAGCTATGTGGACGATTTGCTGATCGCGGAGAAATCTTGGGGAGAGCACAATGCGGTCCTCGGTGAACTCCTTGCGACATTCAAGGAATACGGAGTGACTATCAATATCGAAAAATCGAATTTTGGGACGTCCTCTGTCAAATTTCTAGGACATATCATCACGGGTGAGGGCATTGCGCCAAATCCCGAAAAGATCGAAGCGATTGAAAAGTTTCCCATTCCTACGACAAAGAAGCAGTTAAGGGGGTTCTTGGGGATCATAAATTTTTACAACCGCTTTATACATGTCAAAACTCAGAGCAGTCCTAGGTTGCATCAACTTACAGGAAAGAAGATTCCTTGGGAATGGGATGAGGCGGCCGAATCCGAATGGAAAGCATTAAAGTTCGCATTATTACAAGCACCCATCCTATCACACCCTAACTTAGCAGAAGAGCTTTGCATAGTAACGGACAGTTCATACTCAGGTCTGGGTGTCATGGTGTTCCAAGACTATGTACATGAAGGAAACAGGGTGTGGAAGACAATTGCGTTTGGTAGCAGAGTACTAGCCAAGAGTGAGAGGAATTACTCAGTAACCGAGTTAGAGGCGCTGGCTATTGTATGGGCGTTTGAAAAATTCAGATACCTTCTGTTTGGTCGCAAGACGAGGGTCTACACAGACCACAAGGCACTCGAGTTCTTGATGACTGCAAAGCTTAATCACAGGCGGCTCATTCGGTGGGCATCATATCTGCAGCAGTACAACTTTTCGATAGAATATATCCCCGGTAGTCAGAACATTATTGCAGACGCCTTGTCACGGTCACCGATCGGATTTGAGCACAACATGGAAGAAGATCTGGAGGAAAATCACTACTGCCTTTTTTATATGCAGAAAGTAGCCTTTGAAAATTTTATTACCTGTAGTATGCAGGACATCAAGAAGGAACAAGACAAGGACCCTGCCCTAGTGTTATTGAAACAGAAATGGATAGACAGAAGACACGCCACCATCAGGCAGTTCTACCTCTTGCGGAAAGGCATAATTTTCCACCGAAATTATGCCAATGACACTGAATGGGGGGTATGCATCCCTGAACACCTAATAAACAAGGTTATATGGCATACTCACCTCAGCTATGGACACTTCGGACCACGCAAGTGCAATCTCAAGCTAAGGACCATGTGTTACTTTCGAAACATGGAGCGCCGAATACGGAGGGTACTGTCGGTGTGTAAAGACTGCCAAAAGGCTAAGCACACCACTGTGAGCATGCAGGCACCATTATACCCAATCGTACCGACCAAATTAAGACAATTAGCAGCAACAGATTTGATGGGACCTTTGCCAAGAACAAGAAGAGGATATACTTACGTATTAGTGTTTGTTGAACTAACGTCCAAATACGTTACCTTTACGCCACTGAAGAGGGCGACAGGACGAACTGTATCACGAGCCCTAATCCGGGATTTCCTACAACAGGTTGGTCATGTGAGTAAAATTATTTCTGATAACGGGCCACAGTTTAAGTCAAAAACCTGGAAGGAGACGTTGCGTCGATGTAAAATTGATCCCATTTTTATATCTTCGCACCATCCGAGCTCGAATGCTGCAGAACGGGTTATTAAAGAACTCGGAAACTTGTGCCGGTTGTACTGTAACAAACAGCACACGACATGGGACGTTTTCCTTAAAGACTTCCAGGAGGTGATCAATGAGGCACCCCATGGGATAACAAAATTGGCACCCATTACAGTACTAAAAAACCGGATTCCTAAGGACTTGATAACCAAGGTCGTAAACTTCCCACCAAGATCGCGAACGCAGCACCAAGCCATAGTGGATTTGGCTCTCAAGAGGATACGGGCTGCAGCAGAGGTCAGGAAGAGACGTGCCGACAGGGGAGCTCGTCTACGACACTTCCAAATTGGACAAAAGGTGCTCGTTAAGTCTTTCCGACTTTCGAACAAACAAAAAATGAAATGCCAAAAATTCTATTCTGTTTACAACGGCCCGTACCGTATAAGGAGAGCAGCTCATCACAATGCTTATGAATTGGAGACGCTGAAAGGAAAGAAGTCCATAGGACTCCACCACATCTCTCACATAAAGGAGTTCGTGGGATAGTAGTAGTGTAAGTGGTGTACATAGAAGAATGGGCAAATACATGAACCTTGCTATAGTAGTAGTGTAAGTGGTGTACATAGTAGAATAGGCAAAGATATGAACTTTTCTTCGGGGAACAATACTCGTCGCATTAATAGATTAAGATTGTTAATTAAAGTATTAACACGCTGCGTTTTCTCGCATAAGAATTTACTGCTGCTAATTTTTTTTTTCTGTTTATGTTCGCAAGCTCCACTGTCAATGCGATAAGAGGCACTACCTTTCCGTGAGCAATGTTTTTGTCCTTTCCAATCTGGTGTCCATGTAAAGGGATAAAGATGAGTGACGAGATGTCGCACAAACGGGCGCATACAAGAACGTGCTCTTAGAAGCGTTCTGAGAACTCGTGATTCGCTCCATAGCGGACACAACCAGTTCGTGAGACGTTCATACCAATGCTTGCAGGCACGCGTCATTGCACTGCAAGATTGTGGTATATTGCGTGATTTCGAGGATGAATATGGGCAGTATAGCTTTTTGCATAGCTGCGCCAGCATCGTTGTCTTGCAAGTCGGGGTGAACCTGTGAGCGTTTGACTCCAATGGTGCCTTAGACGAGAGAAATGCAGGTATAAAGCCTACCATGCCAATGTGCTGGTTTGGGATTTAGCGTGCTGCTCGTGACTGTCACAGATGAATAACCAGGGACTTATACTTGGATATTCGTGACATACTGTGTAGCTGGCGTGTGTTGGGCGACTGAATCCTCAACAGGAACCAGTCCTGGCTTGGTCATATTACATTGCCTCTGGAAAGGTGTGCTTTGATCGCGAATACTGCATAACATAGAAAAAGAAGTTGCAACCATAAATTTATTGTCTTGTACAGCCATGGCTAAACCAGTCTCTGGAGTTTCAGTGAGGCGTAGTGAGAACTCGGAGGCCATGTCGTACGGCGCGCACATCACTGTCGTCAATAGCGGCGAGCAGCGAGATATCTCAGCGTAACAGTAATTATGTAAGAGTGTTGTATAAGGTAAAAAAAAAAAAAAAAATAAAAATAAAAAAAAAATAATAATAATAATAATAATAAGAGAGTACCATATACTAGGATAAATTAAACTTTAGGATTTTACAATAACTAGATCCTTAATATTGTGGCGGTTTTCTACCACAAGTGTTTGGCGCGCTTGTTAAGATGCTATTTTTCAGGTCACCAAACCACAGACCCGAGATGGAGGGGCGACGGGCGAGCGAAAGTAGCATAGTTGCATGTTCTGTATAGCACAGTAAAACTTAGACCTGCATAACAACATAATTTAATTAAAAGACATAGAATGTAGATCGTTGGCAAATGGTAGTTAATTCTTGAGCATGTCTACTGTCGGTCTATATAATTAATAGTAATATTAGTGCGGGCCCGCACATTTAGTTGTTCATCCATTACATAGCATCAGTTATCACACACCATGTACAATACTGAGATCGGTCTCTACACGAATATTAAGATAAATTATTTCCATGTCTAGATTAGATACACCAAGATAGCTACAGATAAATAACTATAAAATTAAAATTAGAGTGTCTGAAATGACAGACCATCAATGTATCGTTATGTAAATTTATTATAACATAGAAGGTCATGGGGAAAAGTGAGGCATAAGATTTTTGTAAGAATTGTGCAGATGACGGGGATCGTGGCAATGCAGAGGCCAGCCGGAGCAAAAACAAGAGGTCATCGGCTACCTGCAGAAGAGAGCGTCAGCGCGCCACCTGACGTGAAGGGCTCGAGAGCATCCGGTCCTACAAGCTGACAGTCACCGGGCTCTATACCTGAGGGATTAGGCGGCAGACAGCCCTCGCCGGGCCACAAGTGAAAGTGAGGCTGGTCGTTGACACTGACACGCGACCCACACGCGACAGCCAACTAGCTCTCCGGACGCGGCAGCCGTTTGGAGGGATTCCCTGCGGCAGACCACGTTGTCGTGAGTACACGAAGAAGATCACATATGGTGTCATAACCGGCGTCTCATGTGCCTCAGGACAGAAAGGGACGCTATACACTCACCTGTTTGGGTTTTTACAACTCACTAGCATTGGCCGATCTGCATGCACAAAGCAGTATCGTGCCACACTAACAAATGTATGGTCTCATTTCTAACTTCTCCTCTCTATTAGAGAGCAGTTTTGGCAATCGTCGCTTCTAGTTCGATCCTGTATGGATGACCTCACACACTTGTGGAGTCACTCCACGTGCCATCATCCCTCGTCGAACTGCAATATTGGGAAACGTAAAGTACTGTCCAGCGAGAGAAGAGACCTAGACTAGTGATGTATCCCAACAAGTAGACCTCAGAGACAATTAATCGACGTGAGGAGGGCCTATCACTGTGTCTTCCTACCGTACTGCCGTGATCATATGCGTGGGTCTGACTTCAATCTCAACAGCGTACTGCAGACGCTCCAGCACTCCCTATTGCTGTTGCAACAACGTAGCAACAACACCCGACGTTTAGCCCTATGTGATGTCAGTACTGTGGCCCCATCCCAAAAGTCCCTCTCCAATGCTCAAGACATGGAACCACGTGCATCAATGCATATGACTCAACATACCTCAGAGAAACTAATGAATTTGTGAAGTGCTTCGAATATTTCTAACAATGTGATTTAGTGCCTCATTCTCAGCACAGTCGTGAACAGTGTACAATGTGCACGCACAACTTAATGTCCCATGAACCTTGTTTTTTTCTTAAATTTCTTTCTCAAGTGTTGTTTTTGTAATGTATGTGATACCTTGTATGTGTTTGTTTTACACTGTAATTCTTATTACAAATTACTGTATTGTTCTCCACACCATGTTTTTTTTGTATCTTGTATTTATGGTTGTGTGTATGCAAACAGTGTGCCTGAAGTCCCCATAAACTGAAGCAGATACCACCACTGTCATTGTGAATGGACCATCAGTTCAGGGAACATTTTGTAAAGGTTATTCTTGCTGCAGGGAGACAGAATGAATCGGAGGTTGTAATTAGATTCTGAAAGCTCACAAAGAGATTGTTAACTTAAATAATATCATGTGTGAGTGAGTTCAGGTTAGTTTAATGATTAAAATTGTTGTAACATTTTGGGCATTTAATTGCGGAGCACTCCAACTCTGATTGTAAAGAATAAATTGCTCCATATTTGGCTCACATGTCCGGGCCATATTTAGAGAGTGAATGTCTGTGTGAATCGGTGTTTGGAAGGGGCTCCCTGGGTATGGATGTGTGATGTGAGTGTTAGTGTTCCATATTAAGAAGGTGATGTTGGCTCCATCATAAACAATCCTCCCTCTATGAGCTGCATTTTTCAGTTGCAGTGATTTTCTTTATAGAGTGCGGTATGTGCAGCCAGTTTGCGAGATTGTTCTTGGGCGATTGACTCACTACCTTGCTCCTAAGTGAGCCAACCGCTCACCAATTACAGTCTAAAATGGCGTAGGGGCTATGAGAGGTGGCATGAACCTCCTCTCATATTTATATCTTACGATTCTCCTCTCTAATTGCATGCGGTGGAAAGTTGCTATTCCTTCACACGCGGACTTCCCACGCAGCGTCTCTCGTCACCCTGGTGGTCCAGTGACAGGCGGGCTCGGTCTGACTTTGAAAGGATAAGCCGACAGGTGTGAGGGGGTCGAGTGAATGCTTTCCAGACGCCGACATTGTCAAGAGGCACACCCACAGGGCCAGAAGTAGCGGCTGGGCTAGAGGTTCCGTTACTTCGCAGAAACTTAGCGAAAACACTTTCTGGCGGGCTACCAGCGAGGCGTGGGAATGACTTGTGTACCCAGGCAGCTGTGGCGGGAAAATTCCCGCGCTTTCTGCAAAATAGTAACTGTGATTGGCTTGCTCAGGGCACAGCTCTGTGACGTAGCAAGATCGGCGCAGAAATTGGCGCCAAGAATCTCCATTGGTGGAATGGTAGCGTTCCGGCAATGGAGTGGAATTTTCCGCCGGTTTTCGAGTTGCTGATTGGAACGTTTAACCACGGCCACTGTCGTGGGGGCGGGAATGTTCTGTGTTCGGTTTTGTACGGGTGCTCTGGTGGGTAGTTGGCTCTCGCCTTTCGGTCGAGGACGTCGAAGCAACCAGCCAGCGGCTCCGGTACGGCAGATCGTGTCCTGGGAGTCAAGAAGTCGGTTTGGTAATGTATGTCCGCAGCACCGGCAGATAGGGATTTTCCTAGGTGACAATCAGAGCTCAGCAGAGCGCGCCTGTTCGCCTTTTTCTAACTTTGTTCTGTCTTGGGTAGCAGCAATTAATGTTGGGTTGGCTATGTGTTTTCTCTAAGAATTGAGTTGCTAGGAATTGGCTGCACATATCACTTCGTCATAATCCTCACAATCTAGTTTTAGGGACAACTTCACTTTCACAGCGTTTGTTTAAGTATCCAATTAGAGCCAATTTGATGTATTGTTAATGTTTCATGTGTTGTTGTTTATTATTTTGTGTTTAGTCTTAATAAATCATATTGTTATTTTGGACAGAACTTTCATTCTGTTAATAGGTAGAGCAACCACATCATTCCTCACTATGTTAATGAGACCTTCGCTTAATTAACTTATTTATCAAATTAAATTATTGCAGGTGCCAAACTCTCTTCTACTCCACTGGCAGGGTTGATTAGAGTCAGTTCGCGTATTTTTTTTATCCTTGTGCAACAGCAAAAGTTGGAGCTGGAATAGGGGGGGCTCAGAGCATCATGAACATATGTAGATTCTAGAAGAATTGAGTGTTAAATACACTGCTAGCCCCGGCACCTCGCAAAGCTTTCTTAAAGATAGTTGTTTAACGTGTAAAATATTAAACCAATGTCGTTGACTCGTAATGTTAATAGCGTCACGTGATGCTAGAAAGTCGATTCACTTCTGCTGAATGTGGTTCTTGTTTGCAGTGCACTAAAGACATATACAAAAATAGCTACGATAGGTACTAAAAGAGGAGGCCATCCAGATAATTCTCCATGCCTTTTATTTATGATGTCCGAGTTGCTGTCAGTGCATCGGCATACTACTTGTAACTATGCTTCAGAACCAATCATACTAACAGAAATGGAAATGAAACTGATTTGGCTGTATTTCATGTACGTTATTCCAGCCAATGAGGTAGCATCTGATGTCACCACATCTTTGAAGTGTGAGTTTACCAAGCAGTAGTCAGCTCAGCACATCAGCTTAGTAAACGTATTCATCCCGTCACTAGTGTAATGGAGAACTGGCAACATTGTAGATTGCGTTTGGCAACTATGTCACCATCGATTTACTTCCTGGAGCGGTTCATAATTGTCCTACTAAATTCACTTGATATTTCATTGTCATTTCCGATAAATAATCTAAGGTTGTTCTTAATAGAACCTACAACTAATCTCATATTTGACATTAGCCATTCTCTGTTAATAACCACGAGAGAAATGAGGTTACACTGCTGGAAGTATTGGCTCATTAGCTAAATGATAAGTGGCTGTTTTGTGAAGGGCTCTATGTTATAATCTCGCTAGAGTCCAAAAAATCTTGTTTTCTTTCTATTTCTTCTCTTACCGAGCTATATTCACCATCTAAAGTTTGATAGTAATAAGGACTTATCATCCTCTTTACCTCAATGAGAAAATGCTTAAGAAATTTTGACATTGAACCAGTGTTAAAACTTGCATTTTTCTGCTTATACCAACATACATCTTTGTTTTTTGTGTATACACAAACTGACTGCGTGTCGCATTGAATCATTTTTAACTCTCTGTGGATATTAGTCTACTCTCACTCTCGGGTATACGTATTTTCGTGGTGGTCCTGAAATGCTTCATGAATGAGACACTGCGCTTCACATGCACACTAATATATCGGAGTCGAAAGTGTGTAATATGTTGCCAGTGTGTGATGTTTTGGGCAGGCTTGCACTACAAATATATTTCATATATTAACTTAGACTTTCATTGTGAGATTATCCTGGTAACTTGGAATCCTTTTGTATTATATACTGAGCACCTGTATATAGTTTCTCGTTGGTTTATTGAGTATAGCAGAAATACACAACAGAGAAATTACTCATGAACAATACATTCCCTCACATTATCTGAAACTCATGTTTCTTTGCGTGCCCATCTTCCGCAGCAAGCACAGAAATATTTGTTTTGTAAGTAAAACCGCCTTTTCATGCTGCAACTGTAACTTATTTCTCCCACGCGCGTTCCCCCTTTCTATTTTTTTTTTCGCTCTAGCGCACTTCCAATGGGATCTAGAACAATACACCTTTGTTTTGCGTTACTTTTAGATTGTCAAACAGTTCACGCTGCGTTTTTAAAGTCAATAAGTAATTACTTACAGTTTGCTGACATCTGCGTTTACTCTCATCTGCTCTGGAGGTCACACCACCACTTCATTTCCGATACATACGCACATGTTTATGTTCCGAACTTTTTCTTTCACACTGTTCACGATGTTTATCCTTATTTTTGTGGTCTACTTTTACTGTTTTGCCGTTAGTTATAGATATTTGTTCAAATACTGTGCTTTTAAAGAGGTAAATATTTGAGTTCATTGTGAGTTCCTCCTATTTGGTTTGTTTACCTACATGTTGCCAACCTAACGAAGTATATGTTGAAAACTGATGTTTATATCTTTGTGTGTGTGTGTTTATATCTCTGTGTGTGGGGGTGGGTGTATGAGAGAGAAAAAGACTGAGCGCAGAAGTGTTTATATGTTTGTGTGTGTGTGTGTGTGTGTGTGTGTGTGTGTGTGTGTGTGTGTGTGTGGGAGGGGGTTTTGGTGGTTTGAGTTGTAGAATGTTGAATATGAATGTAATAGCTGTTAGGGAGTGGTTGAAAGTTCTGGCGATCATCTGATTTGAGTTTTGGTTTAAACGTTCTGTGGAGGGGTTCGTGGGCAGCTGTGTGAAAAGGTTGTGTGGTATTATTATTATTATTTTCCTCATTTGGAGTGTTATTCTATTGTTCTATCTGTTAGTGTGAACAATTAATTGTTTGGCATGTGTACTTGATCATTCAACAGGGTTATCTTTTCTGCTTTGGTTTTCTGTATGTGACAAGGTTAGGAGGTGTTTTTTATTGTTGATTCTAATTATTTTCATGTCTTCTTCTCTAGTGGTTGGTTTCTGATTACATTCTCTTAGTTGTTCTGCAAATGTGAAGTAGTTTGTCCTGTACTTCCAGGCTCTCATGTGTTCTTTTTATATGACATAAAATATTCTGCCTGTTCGTCCTATGTGTCTTTCATCACAAGTTTTACACTGTAGTTGATATATACCTGCTTTCTGGTATATGTCCCTCTCTTTGTGAGTTTTGGAGTGTATTTTGTATAGAATTGTTCGTTGGTTATACTATGTTTATTCTCTGTGGTTTGAGAATGCTGGTGATTTTATGTGTGGGCTCATGTTTGTATGTCATTGTATACCATATTGTGTTTTCTTTCATATTTTTCTGATTTTTCTACGTAGTTTTTATGGTACTCAGTGTTTGTGTTCTGTTCTGTTGTGTTGTTGTCTATGGTTTGTAGCTTACTATTTTTATTTTAGTTTTAATGATGTTATTTAGCTTTGTGTCTATGTTATTTTTGTAATCATTGCTTTGTGCTATCTACATTATTATGACAAGTTCTTTTTGGTAGTTTTCTTTGGTGAGTGGCACTGCGTTGAATCTATGGAGCATGTGTCGAAGTGCTGCTTGCTTTTAAGAGTGTGGGTGGTTCGATGATTGGGAAATGATAATGTCTATTACAGTGGGTTAATGGTACATTTTAAAAATGTGCTTATTGTTTTGTTTTTTGATCGCTATGCCCTGAAAGTTAATTTGGTGATTCTGTTCTCTTTCAATTGTGAATTTTATATTTTTATGTACCTTGCTAAAGTCAGTATGCAATTTTTTAGTTCCAGAATGAGATTTATCACTCTGCAGCGGAGTGTGCGCTGGTATGAAACTTCCTGGCAGATTAAAACTGTGTGCCCGACCGAGACTGGAACTCGGGACCTGTTGCCTTTCGCGGGCAAGTGCTCTACCATCTGAGCTACCCAAGCACGACTCACGCCCCGTCCTCGCAGCTTTACTTCTGCCAGTACCTCGTCTCCTACCTTCCACTTAACAGAAGCTCTCCTGCGAACCTTGCAGAAGTTTGGAAGGTAGGAGACGAGGTACTGGCAGAAGTAAAGCTGTGAGGACGGAGAGTGCGTCGTGCTTGGGTAGCTCAGTTGGTAGAGCACGTGCCCGCGAAAGGCAAAGGTCCTGAGTTCGAGTCTCGGTCCGACACACAGTTTGAATCTGCCAGGAAGTTTCAGTTTTTTTAGTTTTTTGTTTTCGGTCGGCATATTTAAACAAACGATTTCACCTATATACTTGAACCAATATAATGTGTCATATTCATTTTGTGAAAATGATCTGTTCAAGGTGTGCTAAGGTTCTTGAAAGTGGGGACCCCATTGGTAATCCACCCTCTTGTAAATAAAATTCATTACTGTATTGGAAGTAATTTCGTTCTTTTATAAGCTTTATTAATGTGAGTGTTTCATTAATCTGTTCATCAGGGACTTGACTATAAGTTTTCAAGTTCTTATCTATGATTCCTACTGTTTCTGGTACTGGTATGTTGGAATACATGCTTTCTACCAGGTGATCAAAAAGTCAGTATAAATTTGAAAACTGAATAAATCACGAAATAATGTAGATAAAGAGGTACAAATTGACACACATTCTTGGAATTACATGGGGTTTTATTAGAACCGAAAAAATACAAAAGTTCAAAAATGTCCGACAGATGGCGCTTCATCTAATCAGAATAGCAATAATTAGCATAACAAAGTAAGACAAAGCAAAGATGATGTTCTTCACATGAAATGCTCAATATGTCCACCATCATTCCTCAACAATAACCGTAGTCGAGGAATAATGTTGAGAACAGCACTTTAAAGTATGTCCGGAGTTGTGGTGAGGCATTGGCGTCGAATGTTGTCTTTCAGCATCCCTAGAGATGTCGGTCGATCACGATACACTTGCGACTTCAGGTAACCCCAAAGCCAATAATCGCACGGACTGAGGTCTGTGGACCTGGGAGGCCAAACATGACTAAAGTGGCGGCTGAGCACACGATCATCACCAAACGACGCATGCAAGAGATCTTTCACGCGTCTAGCAATATGGGGTGGAGCGCCATCTTGCATAAACATCGTACGTTCCAGCAGGTGTTTATCAGCCAGGCTGGGGATGATGCGATTCTGTAACATATCGGCGTTACCTCTCAACCGTCACGGTAGCAGTTACAAAACCAGAACCACGCATTTCCCCGAAGAAAAAAGGCCCGATAACGGTAGATGTGGTAAATCCAGCCCATACTGTGACTCTCTCGTCGTGCAATGGAGTTTCCACGACAGTTCTAGAATTTTCGGAAGCCCAAATTCTGCAGTTGTGGACGTTAGCAGACCCTCGGAGGGTGAAGTGAGCTTCGTCGGTCCACAACACGTTACTCAACCAATCGTCATCTTCCGCCATCTTTTGAAACGCGCACACCGCAAATGCCCTCCGCTCCACTAAATCGCGAGGTAACAGTTCATGATGCAGATGGATTTTGTACGGATCGCATCGGTGGGTACGCCTCAGTGCCAACCAAACAGTAGTGTATGGAATGCCGGTGCGACGTGCGACTGCACGAGCGCTGAATTCCCCGTGCATAGACGAACCCGCTACGGTCTCCATTTCTTCCTGAACTGTCTCAGCAGCATTACGCCCTGTGCTCGGTCGGCCACTGCGGGGTCTATCGTCTGAACAACCTGCGGCTTCGAACTTCGAAATCATTCTCGCCACAGCTGCATTTGTCAACGGACATTTACCTTTCGATCCCTTTCCTATGGCGATAGGATCGTAACGCTGAACTAGCACATTCCCCATTCTGATAATACAGCTTCACTAAAAGCGCCTTTTCAGGTAACGTCAACATTCTGCGACCGCTGGCGCATCTGATTCTCTCTCATTGCAGCTCCTTTTATACACGATTGTCATGCGCAGTCACTGACGTTTTGCTGTCCAGCACCATCTGTTGGAAATTTTGCGAACTTTTTTTTTTCTTTTGGTTCTAATAAAACCCCAAGACATTCCAAGCATGTATGTCAATTTTTACCTCTCTATCTACATTTTTCCGTGGTTTATTAAGTTTTCAAATTTATACTGACTTTTTGATCACCCGGCATATAAAATGAGAAGAGTGTTGGTGTGTCTGGAATTTTTATATCTCGTATTTGTTGTATTAGCTGTGTAGTGCTTTTAATGGTTCTGTCTTCTTGTACTTTGAAATTTTCAAACAGTAGTTTTAACGTGTATCCTGCAACATTGTAAGTGAGGGATTTCGTGAAATCCAGTATTGGCCTCACGAGAAGATTCTCTTTGTGGATCTTTGGTTGGCTTCGAATGACAGATGCAGTGGGTTTAATCTGCGTCGACTTTCTCTTGTCTGTGTTATCCAGTATGATGTCTATATTTTTCAGCGTGTTTTTTTTACTTTTGCCTGGAATCTGTTTGTTGGATCTGTAATGTTATTTTGTGAAAATAATTCTTGTGTTTTCTAAATGTATTGTTCTTTGTCTGCAAGTACTGCTGTGTTCCCCTTGTCTGCTTTTCAAATGATGACATTTTCATTTCGAGTTTTTTTCATAAGTTTTCTGTATGTTGGAGATTCTGTGTTTTTGTTGTTTTGGTGTTGTTGTGCTTTCATATTGGTTATTGTATTACGGATTTCTTTTTTTACTAGGTCTCTACTTAGTCCAATTTTGACACTGCTGTTTTCATTTCTGTCTTATCAATACACTTCCTGCATCTGTAATTAGTTTTCCTGTGTAATCTTCGTCTATTTCTGAATTTACATTGTATTTTAATTCTTTCGCTAACAGCTGTCATTCTGTACTGTTTAATTGTGTATGTGTAAGATTCACTTATACTTGGTAGAATTTGTGTGTGTGTTTTTCTTCGTTGTGTGTACCAGGTGTAGAAGTATGAAACCTCAATTTCCTATAGATGGTGCTTGCCGTCAGTGTAGGGCGCATGAGACAGCGTCTGCAGCGCCATCTGCTTCATGTAACGGCTGACGACGAATGTAAACACACAGTAACCCAAGTTCCATACATCGGTGTCTGTTTCAAACCCGTAAACATGTCGACTTTTGTACTTGCGAACTACGATTTAGGGACAGCACTGGTTTCCTGTTATCATTTGAAGAAAATTCCTGCAGAATCGCATCGAATGCTTGTAGAAGCTTTCGGCAAATATTCTGTTGGGAAAACACAGTATTTAGAGTGGTTCAAAAAGTTCAGAAGTGGTGATTTTGACGTGAGAAACGACGAGTGGAGGAAACCACCGAAAAAATTCAAATACAACGAATTGATGGCCTTATTGGATGAAGATGATTCTCAAACTCAACAGGAACTCACGAAACAATTGAACGTGAAGCAGAAAGCCGTTTCTCTTCGATTGAAAGCTATGGGAAAGGTGGAGAAAGTGGGAAAATGGGTTCCGCACGAACTGAATGAAAGACAGCAAGCAAATCGAAGGACCACTTGTGAAATGCTGCTCGCCAGATACTAAAGAAAGTAACAGGTGATGAAAAACGGATATATTTTGAGAATCCTAAGAGTCGAAAATCATGGGTGAATCCAGGCAAACCATTGACATCTACTGCAAGGCTAAATCGGTTTCGAAAGAAGACAATGCTCTGAGTTTGGTGGGATCAGAGGAGTGTCATCTATTATGAGCTGCTAAAATCTGGTAAAACCGTTAACACTGATTGCTAACAAAAGCAAATGATCGATTTAAATCGAGCATAACGTGAAAAACGATCGGAATATGGAAAAAGCCAACACAAAGTCATATTGCTCCATGATAACGCCCCTTCACACACAGCAAAACAGGTCAAGGAAACGGTGGAGACGTTCAGTTGGGAAATACTAGGGCATGCGGCTCATTCTCCAGACTTGGATTCGTCCGATTATCATCTGTTTGTACCACTGGGACACACTGTCGCTGAACAACGCTTCAGTTAGTATGAAAATGTACGAAAAGTGCTCGCTGACTGGTTAGCTTCAAAAGAAGAACTGTTTTTTTTTTAGCGCGGCACTCATAGCTTGCCGGAGAGGTAGGAGAAATGTATAAATACCAATGGAGTTTATTTTGAATAAAATATTGTTTATCAGTTTCAAAAAAACAGACGTGTAATTATTGCAACCAAATTCCGGTTTCATACTTCTACACTTGGTAAGGTTATTATGTTGTGATTAGAATTTTTTGAGTTGGCTAATCTTTCTTTTATGAACTGTTTCCATTCTTTCTCCATCAGTTTTTGTGTGCCGTATTATTAATGGTGTTTGCAAGCTGAAAACACCATTAATAATGTGGGAGTTTTCTCGCATCTGGTCAATACGTTTAGCGTCTGGGCTTGTGTACCCCACTCTCGCTAGTAAATGGCTTGGTTCAAATGGGTCTGAGCTCTATGCGACTTAACGTCTCAGGTCATCAGTCGCCTAGAACTTAGAACTTATTAAACCTAACTAACCCGAGGACATCACACACATCAATGCCCGAGGCAGGATTCGAACCTGCGACCGTAGCGGTCGCTCGGTTCCAGACTGTAGCGCCTAGAACCGCACGGCCACTCCGGTCGGCACTCTCGCTGGTAGGGGACAGTGTTACACATCGCTCCGGTAGGCTACTGTGCTTTTGTAAATGCAAACCGACTACTCATAATCTTGTATTACCACTACTGCAAGCACTACCATGTCACATCGGATAATGTAAGAACGAAAACATAGTACTCTAACGGAGAGGCGTGTAGCGCTCCCCCTACTGGTGAGGGTAGGATCGCCAAGCCCAGCCGCTGCACATGCGACGAGATACGTCATCTGGTGATGTCACATGTGCAAACATTTGTCATCCACTGCTGAGGCATTTCCCGATACTTGCGGCCCCATGTGTCTTATATTAAATTACTTGTCTCAGTGTCATCTACACCACTTCTTGGGTTTTTGAACGTTAATATTAATCACCAGCTCAGAAACTAAAGTGGAAAGCAACATTCCTGCGCGGCCCCTCCCGACGGAGGTACGAGTCCTCCCGCGGGCGTGGGTACGTGTGTTATTCTTAGCATAAGTTAATTTAAGTTACTTTAAGTAGTGTGTAAGTCTAGGGACCGATGAGCTAAGCAGTTTGGTACCTTAGGTATTCACACACATTTGCAACATTCCTGCAAAAATGTCTGCATCTTACCATGTTGTTAGTTCGTGCAGCTGGCTGTTACGTAATATTATTTGTGTGATTAAAAAAGCGAGTCAAAAGTACGTATTGCGTAGCCAAGGCTAGTGAATATCGATGTGGACGAAAAAGGAACAATGTTCTGAACAGTGTGTGATCAGCCTCCAGGGAAGAATATTTCTATTTCCGTGTAGAGCATCCTTCTTCAGACAAAATCATGAACTAATGATCTTAGAAGTTCGGTGTTGTGTCGGATTGATTCTAGCTTCGTGTGCTAAAGGTCTGGGCTAGATTCACACATGAGACAACCATATTTAAGAACCATAGGCAGACCCGCTTTACCTCTGGTAACGTCAGCTGATCAATGTAGGGCTGCACCGTGAATCCATATCCACATTAAACATGATTTCCCTTCGCTAGATTCAAAAATGGTTGAAATGGCTCTGAGCACTGTGGGACTTAACATCTTAGGTCATCAGTCCCCTAGAACTTAGAACTACTCAAACCTAACTAACCTAAGGACATCACACACATCCATGCCCGAGGCAGGATTCGAACCTGCGACCGTAGCAGTCCCGCGGTTCCGGACTGTATCGCCTAGAACCGCACGGCCACCGCGGCCGGCCCTTCGATAGGTACTGGACGAGAATCTATGTAGGTAGGACCATGATAGGGGGGGCAAGTCACGGCAACTTGAAATGCCTTTGAACATTAAATGGCGAAAATATTGCTTATGGGCTGGGATTAGAACTCTGATGTTTTGACCCGTTTGAGACGATACAGTTCCATCGTTACGTTGTTACCCAAGATTTCGAACACCTCAAGGCCTCCAAATGAGGTACGTGTCTGGGTTCGAATTCTGGTGATGCTCAAATGTTTTCATATTGTCATTTGAAATTGTAGCATGCGCACACCAATCTACAGGTGAAAAATACTTACGACTCTTAACGCCTATCGGAGCGTTGTCAACAATAACGATTGGTGCTGGTTTCGACTCCCAGTCAGAAGTGGAACTTCTCGTCATATCATTTTATCATTGGTTCAAAGAAGTCACTCCCAGTTGCCGGTGAGAAAGAATTCAGTAGTCAACGTCTCCTCGTGTATAGCCAACAACAATGATATGTACATCGTTCGGCTCCCTGCCATACAGTACTTTTCGTCACGTTTTATGCACTTCACTCACGCGTACATCTCGCTACTGATGAACTAATCCGATATTTAACGTCCGTTTCGAGGTTAGAAAACAACGGCGATATGTGTTTGGATCGGATCCCAGTAAGGCCAGACATTTTCATCCCCTCTTTTCAATTTCACTCACCCCGCTACCAGTGAAAGATATCGATATCTCACATCTGATTGTGATAACTTAACAATCCGATTAGGTTATATTCATGTCGGGTCTCCAGACGGAACATATCGGCATCTGGACACAATATTTCGGCGGTCCACCTGGTCGCCATCTTCAGGTGAGAAAGCTGTCGCACTAACTTCTCTGAACGGCTTTGTCACCTGAAGATGGAGGCCAGATGGACCGCCGAAATATTATGTCCAGATGATGATATGTCCCGGCTGGAGACCCGACGTGAATATCACAAATTACCACGCCGGGAAAGTTTACGAAGCCATAGTCCGATTAGTTGTTGCTAAAACCCCAGTACAACATAAAACTTTATGTCAAGTCATTTCAAGTTTAAACACGTACTCACTTTGTTGCTTGTGTTTGAAACTATACTTAAGATCCTTCACGGGTAGTTAATGGGAGAAATATTTGCTGGATTGGAGCCTTTGGTCCCTGTCCAGTGCTAGTTTTTGTCGTGTAATTTCAAGTTGAAACTCGCTTCTTGAATGCCATTTGTTCTCATAAATTTGTGTTTACAAGCGTTAAGGCTGTGTTACACACAATCAGTGACGTGTTTTCTAATATTTGTATTATCGCGGTATTAATTTGCATTTGGTTGGCTCTGAGCACTACGGGACTTAATATCTATGGTCATCAGTCCCCTAGAACTTAGAACTACTTAAACCTAAATAACCTGATGACATCACACAACACCCAGCCATCACGAGGCAGAGAAAATCCCTGACCCCGCCGGGAATCGAACCCGGGAACCCGGGCGTGGGAAGCGAGAACGCTACCGCACGACCACGAGATGCGGGCTAATTTGCATTTGGATTGATAGCCGTACAGAGCAGTTATCTGTAGTGGTGTCTTACAAAACCATTTACTATAGTCAAACCACTGTACCAAAATGACGACAGAGGACTTGCAAGGCTGTTACGTTATGCGGGGTTCCATAGAAATCAGGCGTAGCTCACTTTAGGTCGTTAGGGTACTTTCGAGCATGATAGTACATCGGAAGACCTGTGACATCATGGTTTCAAGAGGTTCCAGAGGTGCGAAAGCCTTCCCTGGAAGAGCTCAAACGTCACTCTTACCACTGGGCGACAGCCTAAATCCCGTCCACCTCTACAATCGGAGCTTCTAGCTGTTACTCAAATGGTTCAAGTGGTTCTGAGCACTATGCGACTTAACTTCTGAGGTCATCAGTCGCCTAGAACTTAGAACTAATTAAACCTAACTAAGGACATCACGCACATCCATGCCCGAGGCAGGATTCGAACCTGCAACCGTAGCGGTCGCCCGGCTCCAGACTGTAGCGCCTAGAACCGCACGGCCACTCCGGCCGGCAGCTGTTATTGGACAGCGACCAGTTCCCCTTGTGTCCGCACACAACGAATATTGTGCTGAGCTGTACTGGGTCTAAGTTCAGATATTGAGATCATTGGTATCTTAGTATGTACCCACTTCAGTTTCTTAGTTGCTTTTTCTCTGTGTCTAACAGTCTTACCGCAAACACGCCACATAATTTAGTACCTGATGTTTTCTGCACGGCGATAGCTGCACCACTGACAAGGGGACCTTACGAAATCCTCCTCGCCGATTTGATGCTTATCGACAGTGTGTGTAGGGCACGACTAGGACTCCAACATGTCTAATTAGGAAGAGACAACTCTCAACCGTTGTCGAGAAAATCGAGATTCAAAATTTTCAGTGAGTTTACATATTTTGTATGTTTGCTAAGATCCAAGTAGTGCGCAGCCGAAAGGTCTGCCTTCGTCGACAGAGCGGTACGGACGGGGCTGTTTATGTCCTCACCGCGGCGCCGCTTTTGAAGTGTGTACGTGCAATAGCAGCTTTCGTGCGAGTGTCTTTGAAAGTAAATGGCCACTTCATATCGGATATCGACTCTGAAATTAAGTTTCTCTAATGACTATGCACGTTCCAAAGCGCCTGAAATACAACGATTTGTTCGAGACGATGTGAGGCTGCCTTATACAGATCATGTTGAAGCCACCTATCAGTTGTGAACAGCGTTTTACATTAAATTAGTAACTGATGCTGCATGCAACGTGATTTTAGAGAAAACGAGAGACGGGCTCAAGTTCTGACATTCGGACGGCAACATTTGTCGAGAGACTGTGGATCATACGCGACTCGGACCCAGCAACATCCGCATATTCGAACTCCTGTTCGAAGCGCCAGTGGACAATGTGGTGGCTCCAGTCGGTCCCTATGGAACGATTCACAGCCATCGCGGAGAAGTGGGCACAATTTACCACCTACTCTGCATTGGATGGTATGTGACAGGTACCCACGGAACTCAGTAAGCATGTTCCATCTTGAAACTTCCTGGCAGATTAAAACTGTGTGGCGGACCGAGACTCGAACTCGGGACCTTTGCCTTTCGCGCAAGTACTCTACCAACTGAGCTACCCAAGCAAGACTCACGACCCGTCCTCACAGTTTCAATTCTGCCAGTACCTCGTCTCCTACCTTCCAAACTTCACAGAAGCTCTTCTTCGAACCTTGCAGAACTAGCACTTCTGGAAGATGTTCCATCTTACATCTACGTTGGGGGATATACGGAGATCATCAATATGACGGCTGGCCAAAGACTTACTTGGTTTGCAGAAAAGTGGGCAACGTTTGCTCGGAGTGTCTGCAGCGACGGATTGCCCAGCTCCGACCAACGAATCTGATGCCTTCCACCACCCCGACTTTCATATATGAAGGGACGTTGCCGGTGGATCCCAGTCAGACGCATGGGCCCGACCACTTACATGATCTTTCGCAACGGCGATGCCAAGACGTATCGACGAGGGGCAGCCGACGCCTAACACAGTACCGCTCCCCCCTCCCCCCCACCCCCTCTACACGCCCGTGGCGCTCTAGCAGGAGGTGAAGAGAAGCCCTACAGCGGTTCGCTAGATGACGCGATGGTTGTGCCCGCGGCCGCCTTTGTGCCTGGATGTCGGACTCGTTCCTATCGTCTGAGACAGAGACGAACCCGCGGAAACAGCGGTCTCCAAAGAGGCATAAGAATCGAAAGATGACCTCAGCTAGTGAGCCAACGACACAGTCGCGAGCCGATACGATCTCTGACCACTATCATGAACTTCCGATGGACGCCTCCACGTCGGATTCTGAAGCGTGTCCTTCCACTGTACCAGCCCCCGATTCGTTCTTGTGGACCGTGCAGCTGTTTATTGCCGACGAACGCGACGAGCGATGCCCTCTATCATGTGAAGCGTCCCAGCAACTACCACGTCCCACTGGGGAGACCTCTAAAGATCTTACCACTTACCCGGTATCATGGGTGGATGATACTGTCTCTGAATATTTGTCCAAGGATGCACAGGAGACTGTTCCCTCGGTACCACAGGAACGATTCAATGTATTGTGCGGTGAATGGGCGGCTTGGCGTGGTTGATCTGCTGCTGCTGTTACATTTCCTCCCCCCATTGATATGAACGTCCCACTGCCTACAGACAAGCTGCAAGCTTCCAAGGTTGCCTCCATGAATCTCAACATGATTGGCGCACATATCATACTTCAGCTGCTCCTCGATATGCTCAGAACATAGGACGTGGAAGTTGCTGTACTTCAGGAAGTTCGAGTGGAGACCTTCCGAGACTTTTATGGGTTTACTACATATGTCATTCCTGTTTCTACAGGAGGCGGTGGAACGGCTGCCCTTGTGCAAGATGGAACAGAGGTAACCAGTGTAATATACTTGCCATTAGCACAGGGACTGGGGTTCGATATGCGGGGGACTCAAGTTCTTAATACGAGGGCAGTTCAATAAGTAATGCAACACTTTTTTTTCTGAAACAGGGGTTGTTTTATTCAGCATTGAAATACACCAGGTTATTCCCCAATCTTTTAGCTACACAACACTATTTTTCAACGTAATCTCCATTCAATGCTACGGCCTTACGCCACCTTGAAATGAGGGCCTGTATGCCTGCACAGTACCATTCCACTGGTCGATGTCGGAGCCAACGTCGTACTGCATCAATAACTTCTTCATCATCCGCGTAGTGCCTCCCACGGATTGCGTCCTTCATTGGGCCAAACGTATGGAAATCCGACGGTGCGAGATCGGGGCTGTAGGGTGCATGAGGAAGAACAGTCCACTGAAGTTTTGTGAGCTCCTCTCGGGTGCGAAGACTTGTGTGAGGTCTTGCGTTGTCATGAAGAAGGAGAAGTTCGTTCAGATTTTTGTGCCTACGAACACGCTGAAGTCGTTTCTTCAATTTCTGAAGAGTAGTACAATACACTTCAGAGTTGATCGTTTGACCATGGGGAAGGACATCGAACAGAATAACCCCTTCAGTGTCCCAGAAGACTGTAACCATGACTTTACCAGCTGAGGGTATGGCTTTAAACTTTTTCTTGGTAGGGGAGTGGGTGTGGCGCCACTCCATTGATTGCCGTTTTGTTTCAGGTTCGAAGTGATGAACCCATGTTTCATCGCCTGTAACAATCTTTGACAAGAAATTGTCACCCTCAGCCACATGACGAGCAAGCAATTCCGCACAGATGGTTCTCCTTTGCTCTTTATGGTGTTCGGCTAGACAACGAGGGACCCAGCGGGAACAAACCTTTGAATATCCCAACTGGTGAACAATTGTGACAGCACTACCAACAGAGATGTCAAGTTGAGCACTGAGTTGTTTGATGGTGATCCGTCGATCATCTCGTACGAGTGTGTTCGCACGCTCCGCCATTGCAGGAGTCACAGCTGTGCACGGCCGGCCCGCACGCGGGAGATCAGACAGTCTTGCTTGACCTTGCGGCGATGATGACACACGCTTTGCCCAACGACTCACCGTGCTTTTGCCCACTTCCAGATCACCGTAGACATTCTGCAAGCGCCTATGAATATCTGAGATGCCCTGGTTTTCCGCCAAAAGAAACTCCATCACTGCCCGTTGTTTGCAACGCACATCCGTTACAGACGCCATTTTAACAGCTCCGTACAGCGCTGCCACATGTCGGAAGTCAATGAAACTATACGAGACGAAGCGGGAATGTTTGAAAATATTCCACAAGAAATTTCCGGTTTTTTCAACCAAAATTGGCCGAGAAAAAAAATGTGTTGCATTACTTGTTGAACTGCCCTCGTATATGCGCCCCATCTGGGACTGATAAGAGGCGAGACTGATCACAGTTTTATGCTTAAGAACTTACGCCTCTCTCCTTGGGACTATAACCACATAATTCTTGCCAGGGAGTTCAATAGTGTGCTGTCTCAGAAAAACCAACAGCAAAACTACATTTCGAGCCCTGAAGTGCGTCTCTTGTTACAACACCTGCATCTTGCTGATACTTGTGAGATATTACATGGTGATTATCCTGGCTTTACTTACGTGACCAGTCACTTCGCGGCCAGGCTCGATCGCATCTACATCTCCTCTGACCTTGCGACGACGACTCCAGAAGCAGAGCGCTGGCCCACAACTGTCTCAGACCATAGTGCATACATCTGCACAGACATCTTCCAGCGGCAGACGGTGTGGAGAAGTCGAGGATTATGGAAACTGAATGTGGCACTCCTGCAGAATCAGGAATGTAGGCAACTCGTAGAGAGTAATGTGAAAGTCAATTGCTGCAGTATCCATCACAGCTTCAATGGTGGCTCGAATACATTAAACCGGCTTTACGACATGCGCTGGTTACTTGCAGCAGAGAACGATCGTTCTGGCACCAACAAATGATAGTCTTGTAGTATGCACTTATCCGTGAACTTGCAGCGCTCCCATCATCCCCTGATCACCAGACGATCCATTACGCATTCTCACCCATACCTACCGTAAGCTTGAGGGTGTTACGGTACGAACGAGACGCCAGGACAGGATCAGCAAAGAGCCTCCATTCATGCACCATATTATCTCCGAACGACGACAAAGACGATGAAAACTGGTACATGCTCTGGATCTCCCGCATGATAGGTGCGTGACAACTCAGGTAGACATCATCTATGCTTTCATCGACTACTATCATAGAGTATATCAAGTGCACCATGATGATGCAGCTTTGGCAGCAGTCACCAGACTCTCACTGGCATACTTAATGATATAGCGTCGGCATTCCTTTAGGAGGATATCATGAGTGTTGATGTTGCATACACCCTTGCCAAGAAGGCAGTTAATAGATCACCAGAACGAGATGGTTTTCCATTTGAATTCTACCAAACCTTTAAGTATCTGATGCCCTGTGGTGGATGGAGACTTACAAACAATTCCTGTCATTAGTGATCCACATTCCACTGGCTTTCATGGAAGGTCTCATTCTACCTGTTGGAGGCACATAGATTGAACATTACCACCCAATCACCCCCCTCAGCTGTAATTTCAATATCTTCATAAGACTTTTAGCGATGTATCTTAAGCGAGCATTGCACAAAGTTATTTCAAATGAACAGACATCATTGGAGGGTATGGGACAGTAATATCCAGCCAGCCCTTAGCTACTTTCAGATGTGATCGCCACTGTGTCGGTATGTAGGTTTCATGGTGATCTGGTCTCCGTGGACTTTGATCGCGTGTTTGATAAAGTGAGCCATTCTTTCCTGGCAGCCGCGATGGATCGGATGGCCTTCCCAGCTGCCTTTACCCACGTGATCATGGCATTTTCCACGGCGCCTCGTCGAGGGTGATGATTAATGGTAGGTTGGAAGGACATGTCCCCATCTTACATTTGGTCTGACAGGGCTGTCCTCTCTCTCTAAGCAAAAGCGATACAACCGCTTCTGTGTGGGCTGAAACAACACCTTCGGGGGATCACACTGAGAGGGCACACATTCCAGTGCCGCGCTCACACAGATGATCTGGCCCTTTTCACCCTTTCTGAGAAAGAGATCCAGATGGATAGAGCAATATGGGAATGCAGCAGGCAGCAACATGAACATGGTCAAGTCTCGTGCCATGGAAATCGGCAGTGTGGCACCGCTGCAGACAATAGACACACTTCAGAGTTCGGGCATCGTATTTACAACAGATTTCCGCCTTACAATGGCGCTGAATTATAAACACCGTTTACAAGCTCTCCGAATGGGCGTTCAAGGCCACCTCTTCTGAGCTTCAGATGTGGTCCAACGGACATCCTTCATTATCACGCACATAGTGTCCCAGATACTTCATTTGGCGCAGATCCTACTAATGACTCCAGTGATGCGACAGCAGATCCAGGCGGCCTTTGACTACTGTGTTAGTAATGGACTTCTCTTCAATATACGATACTATGCTAACGCCCGACTCCCTTGCAGTGGAAGGCTGGAACTTATCAACTTTTGAGTGTGTGCAATGATCCTTTACATCAGCACCACGATCGAGAAGAGGATCTGTCGTCGACACATTATCACTGGTCTCCTCATTGACGAACCGACGCCTCCGTCCTGCCTTCCCGGTATTGCACTCGCTCACATCGTGCCTGCATTCTCCCACATTCTTCCTCGATTATAGATATGTGAACACGAATCTCCTGTGTACCAGGAGTCCTATGGCATGTGATGTGTACGGCCAACTGACGATGAATCATCCTCGTAATGTGGTTAAAAGACGCCACCCAGGAATGGTATGGCCACAGTTTGGCGAGCGATCGACCAGTAGTTTCCGACAAGACAAACCCTTCACAAACTTACTCTAGCTGACTCCCCAATGTGCATGTGGTGTCTTGCGATCGACACAGAGGAACATCGTCTAGAATGTGGATCTTCTGCGGGAGTATGCCTCCTAATTCAGAAGATGCTTTCCTTCTGTCTCCGAGTGCCACCCCACACGATCGAGCCCGGAATGCTCCTTTGCCCATTTAAGACCTACCTTCCCCAATCAAAGAAACATACGTTAAACTGGATCAAAGGACGTTCTGAGCACTACCTTTTTCGGGATGGTCTCAAAGTGGTGCTTAGCTTTTGGACTTTCTTACAGGAACGGCACGATTACTTGCATTCCATTTCCAGATATCGTCAGACCTTTGCTAGTTACTTGAACAGTGTATTCAATGATCCCCTCCCCAACCTTCCCCCCGCCGCTGGATACAACCGGGTAAGAGAAATTGATCCCGATGGATACATCTGAATCTCCACACAGACAATTAAACAAGACTGTATTCGGAGAAGGAGTATCCGAATCTCCACTGTGGACTTCTCTGTGCGATAGTAATGGAGATACTATGGAAGACAGTGTTGCCAAAGCAGAGTTACTAAACACAGCCTTCCGAAATGGCTTCACAAAAAAAAAAAACGAAGTAAATATTCCAGAATTCGAATCAAGAACAGCTGCCATCATCAGTAACGTAGAATTAAATATCCTCTGAGTAGCGAAGCAACTGAAATCACTTAATAAAAACAAGTCTTCTGTACACCAATTACGTTTCTTTCAGAGTATGCTGACGCAATAGCTCCATACTTAGCATTCATATACAACCGTTCGCTCGACGAAAGATCCATACCCAAAGTCTGGAAAGCTGCACGGGTTCAAATGGTTCAAATGGCTCTGAGCACTATGCGACTTAACTTCTGAGGTCATCAGTCGGCTAGAACTTAGAACTAATTAAACCTAACTAAATTAAGCACATCACACACATCCATGCCCGAGGCAGGATTCGAACCTGCGACCGTAGCGAGCTGCACAGGTCACACCAATATTCAAGAAAGGTAGTAGGATTAATCAACTAAATTAGGGCCCATATCATTAACGTCTATATGCAGCAGCATTTTGGAACATACATTGTGTTCGAACATTATTAATTACCTCGAAGAAAACGGTCTATTGACACACAGTCAACATGGATTTAGAAAAATTCATTCTTTGTGAAACACAACTAGTGCTTTACTCGCATGAAGTGTTGAGTGTTATTGACAAGGGATATCAGACTGATTCTGCATTTCTGGATTTCCGGGAAGTTTTTGACACTGTACTACACTAGCAGCTTGTAGTGAAACTGCGTGCTTATGGAATATCGTCTCAGTTATGTCCTGTCAGAGAGGTCACAGTTCGTAATAACGGACGGAAAGTCATCGGGTAAAACAGAAGTGATTTCTGGCGTTCCTCGAGGTAGTGTTATAGGCCCTTTACTATTCCTTATCTATATGAACGATTTCGGAGACAATCTGAATAGTCGTTTAGGTTGTTTGCAATGACGCTGTCGTTTATGGACTAACAGAGTCATCAGAAGATCAAAACTAATTGCAAAACTATTCAGAAAAGTTATCTGTACGGTGCGAAAATTGGCAATCGACCCTAAATAACGAAAAGTGTGAGGTCATCCACATGAGTGCTGAAAGGAATCCGTTATACTTCGATTACACAATAAATCAGTCACATCTAAAGGCCGTAAATTCAGCTAAATACCTAGGAATTACAATTACGAACAACTTAAATTGGTTCAAAATGGTTCAAATGGCTCTGAGCACTATGGGACTCAACTGCTGAGGTCAGAAGTCCCCTAGAACTTAGAACTACTTAAACCTAACTAACCTAAGGACAACACACACATGCATGCCCGAGGCAGGATTCGAACCTGCGACCGTAGCGGTCGCGCGGTTCCAGACTGTAGCGCCAGAACCGCTCGGCCACCAGCGGCCGGCTCAACTTAAATTGGAGGGAACACACAGAAAATGTTGTGGCGAAGACTAACCAAAGACTGCGTTTTATTGGCAGGACGCTTAACAAATGTAACAGATCTACTAAGGAGAGTGCCTACACTACGCCTGTTCGTCCTCTTTTAGAATATTGCTGCGCGGTCTGGGAGCCTTCCCAGATGGCATAAACGGAGCACATCAAAAAAGTTCAAAGAAGGGGAGCACGTTTTGTATTATCGCGAAATAGGGGAGAGAGTATCACTGAAATGATACAGGATTTGGGGTGGACATCATTAAAAGAAAGGCGTTTTTCGTTGCGACGGAATCTCCTCACGAAATACAATCACCAACTTTCTCCTCCGAATGCGAAAATATTTTGTTGACACCGAGCTACATAGGGAGGAACGATCACCGTGATAAACTCAGAGCTTGTACGGCAAGATATAGGTGTTCTTTCTTTCCGCGCGCTATACAAAATTGGAATAATACAGAACTATGAAGGCGTTTCGATGAACCCTCTGCCAGGCACTTAAATGTGATTTGCAGAGTATCCATGTAGTAGATGTAGGAACTGTAGTAGTAGTAGCAGGCGTGCAGGGCTGGGACCAGGCAGCATTTATTTTCTGATGCTCATTTTTTATTTTCATGTTTTGTACTACCGGAAGGGTAGCCTCAGTTTTATAGTATTCTGTTTAATATTGTTTGTTAATAAAATACACCGCTGTCACAAGAAATGCAAAGTGCTGTAGATTTGTGATAGGAGACCCTCTGGTTCGAATCTTATTAACAACAAATTTTTCTTTTCCCTTTATTAATTTTCATTTACATTGTATACTATGGTCAAATAGAAATTATAATGAACAATTATCGCATCATTATTTCCCAATAAAACTGATATTATTTTCAAACATACATGAGTAACCCCATGGTTTCATAAGCGCGAGGTCTCCCAATCGAATCTCGCTGCTGGTACTACATCTTTTTGTGAGTTATGTGCACCAATATTAGGTGTTGTGCTTCGATACGAATCTCGCTGCTGGTACTACATCTTTTTGTGAGTTTTGTGCACCAATATTTGGTGTTATGCTTCGATATGCGTCGTACAAAGCGAAACTTGCAAGAACCCCCCCACGCGTACCAGACCTCCAGAAAGGTCTGTTTAAACGGTGATCCCATAGATGGTGGTAAAAAGAAAATAACTGACCACGCTTTCCCACCCGAGTATTGCGATAATTAAACCAGTCCGTTCTCGAAACGACTTACTGAGGCGCGACATAGAAATTCTTCCTGCCTGTTAGGTGGAGGTGGTCTTGTAGTTTATGTCCCCTTGCAGAGCCGTAGCAGCGCCGTCGGATTCTGAAAGTGACGTACAGTCTGTAACTTGAGCATATATAATTCGTGTAAGACCGTCCATTTTCGGTAGTGTCAAAGGTATTCATTTATTTATTGATACCAATGTTGACTGGCATTGTAAAATTACTGAAAGGTAATATTTGTGACCCGTAGACTCCTCCTAATGTCTGATTGGCAAAAGGCCACTTTTATTAGCTAATACACTACTGGTCATTAAAATTGCTACACCACGAAGATGATGTACAACAGGCGCGAAATTTAACCGACAGGAAGAAGATGCTGTGATATGCAAATGATTAGCTATTCAGAGCATTCACACAGGGTTGGCGCCGGTGGCGACACCTACAACGTGCTGACATGAGGAAAGTTTCCAACCGATTTCTCATACACAAACAGCAGTTGACCGGCGTTGCCTGGTGAAACGTTGTTGTGATGCCTCGTGTAAGGAGGAGAAATGCGTACCATCACGTTTCCGACTTTGATAAAGGTCGGATTGTAGCCTATCGCGATTACGGTTTATCGTATCGCGACATTGCAGCTCGCGTTGGCCGAGATCCAATGACTGTTAGCAGAATATGGAATCGGTGGGTTCAGGAGGGTAATACGGAACACCGTGCTGGATCCTAACGGCCTCGTATCACTAGGAGTAGAGATGACAGGCATCTTACCCGCATGGCTGTAACGGATCGTGCAGCAACGTCTCGATCCCTGAGTCAACAGATGGGGACGTTTTTCAAGATAACAACCATCTGCACGAACAGTCCGACGACGTTTACAGCAGCGTGGACTATCAGCTCGGAGGCCATGGCTGCGGTTACCCTTGACGCTGCATCACAGGAGCGCCTGCGATGGTGTACTCAACGACGAACCTAGGTGCACGAATCGCAAAACGTAATTTTTTTGGATGAATCCAGGTTCTGTTTACAGCATCATGATGGTCGCATCCGTGTTCGGCGACGTCGCGGTGAACGCACGTTGGTAGCGTGTATTCGTCATCGCCGTACTGGCGTATCACCGGGCGTGATGGTATGCGGTGCCATATGTTACACGTCTCGGTCACCTCTTGTTCGCATTGACACGTTTCCACTTTGAACAGTGGACGATACATTTCAGACAAGTGGCACTACCCTTGATTCGATCCTGCGAAACTCTATATTTCAGCAGGATAATGCACGACCGCATGTTGCAGGTCCTTTACGGGCCTTTCTGAATACAGAAAATGTTCGACTGCTGCCCTGGCCAGAACATTCTGCACATCTCTCACCAATTGAAAACGTCTGGTCAATAGTGGCCGAGCAACTGACTCGTCACAATACGCCAGTCACTCATGTTGATGAACTGTGGTATCGTCTTGAAGCTGCATGGGCAGCTGTATCTGTACAGGCCATCCAAGGCGTGTTTGACTCAATGCCCAGGCGTATCAAGGCCGTTATCACGGCCAGAGGTGGTTGTTCTGGGTACTGATTTCTTAGGATCTATGCACCCAAATTGCGTGAAAATGTAATCACACGTCAGTTATAGTATTATATATTTGTCCAATGAATATCCGTTTATCGTCTGTATTTTTTCTTGAAGTAGCAATTTTAATGGCCAGTAGTGTATTTAGTAATAACCATTGCTTGATTCCCTCGAGAATGAATTAACTTTCCCTGCGTATGTCTTTGGTGACGTCACGAACGGTTTCTGCACCCCACCCCACTGGCTCTGAGAGCGCCAGATGGCCAACTGCCTATGCTAGCCTGCATGGAAATACCACTGCTCGCTCCTTACTCCACACCTACCGCAGCACTGAAGCATTTACTTCACATATGTGAAATAGAAATATTGGAAATAAAGTAAAACGCACTCTTGTCTGCACGACTGAGAATCGTTCGTGACTGTAAACAATTTTGTTTTATGTTAAATACGTTGAAAAAACCAAGTATATGTTAAACTTCAGCGTTCGTTACATCTGCTGTATGTCGCGATAATTATAATTTTCCATGTTTGTATGAATAGGATCATCCTGATTCATGCAGTGCTGCATAAGACACATTATATTTGTCACAAATGTAAATACAATAATATAAATAAAATTACTATACGGATTTGATTGAAAGTTCGCCGGCCGGAGTGGCCGAGTGGTTCTAGGCGCTTCAGTGTGGAACCGCGCGACCGCTACGGTTGCAGGTTCGAATCCTGCTTCGGGCATGGATGTGTGTGATGTTCTAAGGTTAGTTAGGTTTAAGTAGTTTTAAGTTCTAGGGGACTGATGACCACAGCAGTTAAGTCCCATAGTGCTCAGAGCCATTTGAACCATTTTTTTTTATTGAAAGTTCTCGTGTATCATTTTTTCATTTCCAATCTCCTTAATAAAAAAAATATTTGTTTTTCCTCTTTTCATAGTTAAAGATTAGAAAATATAAATGAATGATTAAATAATGATGCTTTTCACGGTCGTAATAAACCTGTTGTTAGAATTATTTGGGAATGAAAAAAGAAACTATCAGCATCGAGATTCGAATCAGAGACCTTGCTAAGTGCTTACTTGCTCGGCTGTGGATTCCATAAAAACTAGTTGCCCTACAAAGCATAGAATACAAGCATAACTATAATTTTCGAACTCGATTTTCTCAAAAACGGTTGAGAGTTGCGTCTTCCTGTTTACGTATGTTAAAATCCTAGTCGTGCCCTACATGCCATGCCAATAACAATCAAATCGGCGAGGGGAAGTTGTACGGTCCCCTTGTAAGTGACTACGCCTCAGTATAGAGTAACCGTTTTGCGCCCACGCGCCCACACTTCAATACCCGACCTGCTGTCTAGGGGAAAATAAGCATTAACGACTTGCTCTTACCACGTGTAATTGGATATGCTAACCAATCTAAAAACTTACTGCTGCTAATAGTTATAATTACTATTCTGCGAATGAAGTAAATACTGGTGTAATGTTGTTCAATACAGTGTCCTCAGTCACCAATAAAAATATCTGCACTTATATCCCTGAAAACCCGTATAATGACACGAGCACACAGATACTGAGTAAAAGTACGAGGAGACTGCAAGAACACCAGACCTAGTTACAAGACAGTGGCGCCGCAGGTGGAGCAAAATTACACTTTTAATATTAGAACTATAAAGATTGAAAACAAACGAGTTATGTTTTCGTTTGGATGGCGATAACACTAAAAGCTTTCAAGAACTCCAAAGTGAAAGTTTCTGGACAAGCGCTAACATTCAGCACTACTGCAGTGCGGCCAGGCAGATAATAAAATGCACCTGGCCCGCGAACTCTTATACAAGGCAATTATTCTAAAATTAGTGAACTATGCACATCTCCTACTTAAATTGTTATTTTTGTCTGTTTTGTATAATATCGTTCTTGTGCAACACAGCTAGCTCCTTATTCCCATGAAGTAATGAGTGCTCTCGACAAGGTATCTCAGATTGATTCCATATTCCTATATTTCCAGAAGGCTTTTGATACCGTTCCTCACAAGCGAGTATTAATCAAATTGCGTGCATATGGAGTATCGTCTCAGTTGTGTGACTGGATTCGTGATTTCCTCTCGGAGAGGTCATAGTCCGTAGTGACAGAAGGTAAATCACCGAGTAGAACAGAAGTGATATCTGGCTTTCCGGAAGGTAATGTCATAGGTCCTATACTGTTCCTGGTTTACATAAATGATCTATGTGATAATCTGAAATCTGAGCAGCCCCCTTAGATTGTTTGCAGATGACGCTGTAATTTACCGTCTAGTAAAATCATCAGACGATCAATTCCAATTACAAAATGATCTAGAGAGAATTTCTGTATGGTGCGAAAAGTGGCAATTGGCACTAAACAAAGAAAAGTGCGAGGTCATACACATGAGTACTAAAAGAAATCCGATAAATTTTGGGTATACGACAAATCGCACAAATGTAAGGGCTGTCAATTCGACTAAATACCTAGGAATTACAATTACGAGAAACTTAAATTGGAAAGACCACATAGATAATATTGTGGGGAAGGCGAAACAAAGACTGCGCTTTGTTGGCAGACCACTTAGAAGATGCGACAAACCCACTAAAGAGACAGCCTATATTACACTTGTCCGTCCTCTGATGGAATGTTGCTGCGCGGTATGGGATTCTTACCAGGTAGGGTTGACGGAGGACATCGAAAAAGTGCAAAGCTGGGCAGCCCGTTTCGTGTTATCGCGAGTTGGGGTGGCAGTCACTGAAACAAAGGCGGTTTTCTTTGCGGCGAGATCTGTTTACGAAATTTCAAACGCTAACTTTCTCTCCCGCATGCGAAAATATTTTGTTGACAACCACCTGGTGAGGGGTGATCACCATAATAAAATAAGAGAAATCAGAGCTCTAACGGAAAGATTTAG
This sequence comes from Schistocerca serialis cubense, assembly GCF_023864345.2. Taxonomy (NCBI): domain Eukaryota; kingdom Metazoa; phylum Arthropoda; class Insecta; order Orthoptera; family Acrididae; genus Schistocerca; species Schistocerca serialis. The sequence goes on along the minus strand of NC_064640.1, from coordinate 858,455,154 downwards.
GTGTTCCTTTTTCCCACGCGGCATTCGAGAGTGGAATGGTAGAGAAGTTGTATGAAAATGGTTCGATGAACTCTCTGCCAGGCACTGCAGAGTAACTATGTAGATGTAGATAGGGTAAAACAAAACGCACGATGGCTGAACTTAAACCGAATTTCTGATTGTGCCTTCTCATTGTGAATGTCGTCTGAGACTACAGCGTTTAAATGTGTTACTGAAACTGCTAAGACTCGAAGCATATCACAGTGTCCTTCCATCATTAAAGAGGTTAATTCTGTTTCTGGGTGTGATTACCAAAAACTAACAGTTAGCTCTTAATTCGTGGTTATTTCACATATTGTCTGCTACTACCCTAGACCGCACCCAGTTGATTTAGCAGAAGAAAACATGGCACTAAAATGTCAGGGATGTTCAAGACCAAAGGACTGCAGTCCTAAGACTACTAACAAAGACCACTGCTTGCCTCCAGGGACTGCTAGTCCTTCAATGGCAGGTATTTAAAAAAATGGCTCTGAGCACAATGGGACTCAACTTCTGAGGTCATTAGTCCACTAGAACTTAGAACTAGTTAAATCTAACTAACCTAACGACATCACACACACCCATCCCCGAGGCATGATTCGAACCTGCGACCGTAGCGGTCTCGCGGTTCCAGACTGCAGCGACTAGAACCGTACGGCCACTTCGGCCGGCGCAGGTATTTCAACAGGCCGTGCTGGATAGCGCGATCCATGATATGACCCTCCTATATTACCATGTGAGAATATCGCAGCCAACACTGACGTTCTGTATTCCACAGATATGAGATGGTGCACCCTCGACTCAGAGCAGGTGTTCCAGTACATAAGAGGAGATCAAAAAGTTTCCATTTGAGGGCGTTGCTGCAGCATATATGCAACCCAGCGCGACTCCGATGCCGGTATATAAGCACCGGCATATAGGCAAGAGGTTAGTGTGGCAATGCAACGGAAAATTTCTGATCGGTCCTTATATAATTTATCGATATCACTTTGTCACGTACCACAATGTTGGCAGTGATCCTTTGGGTATGGGTGTACATCTGTCTGCACTATAGTTCCAAATATAGTGAATTTCCCGCATACAAAGTCCCGTGGGCGTGTGGAGGACCTGCAAATCCTACACACACTACACAGACGAAAATTAACAAAATTGTTACCATAACAAAATATTACATATTTCTGAACAAGGTTTTAGCATCTCCCTGGCGTATACATCTGAGTGGTTACAACAGTTCATGTTTCTTACAATACACTGCAGTGTGTTGTACCACAAGAGAACTATACGAAGTCGATACAGATAAACGGTGACAGTTAAAGCCTCGGCTGATTGTCTGGGATGCCAGTGGTAAAAGCCAGATTCGTATAAATATCACGCTAGCACGATAGAAATTTAGAAAGCCTTGATATAGTAAAAAAAAAAAAAAAAAAAACAGCCACAAGCTGACAGAAAAAAATATATTCTGTAATTAGAGTTCAGACGTAATCAGAATATACACTACAATTTTGGTAAACATTTTTGGAAAGCAGTGATCAATTAATTGTTATATTTTGACTAAAGTTCAGTCTTGATCACGTCATGTATGTTTTGATGATACAGGTAACCGGTTTCGGTTCTTTCTACAAAACCATCATCAGACTGCGTAGCAGCGAGGAGAGCTCCGCCTACCATCCTAAGCCAGATTCGTATAAATATCACGCTAGCTCGATAGAAATTTAGAAAGCCTTGATAAAGCAAAAAAAAAAAAAACAGCCACAAGCTGACAGAAAAAAATAGATTCTGTAATTAGAGTTCAGACGTAAGCAGAATATACACTACAATACTCTTTAGATTGCAGGATTAACAGCTGAATGGATTTGAAAAACGGAAATGGTCCAATCCGTTGACTGCGTAGCAGCGAGGAGAGCTCCGCCTACCATCCTAAGGGAGCCATGGGTCTGATGATGGTTTTGTAGAAAGAACCGAAACCGGTTACCTGTATCATCAAAACATACATGACGTGATCAAGACTGAACTTTAGTCAAAATATAAGAATATACACTGTTTTCTACACACTGTACCACTGCAAGAACTCCAGAAATTTTGAACATTAACATGAATCTCTAGGTAAAATCATTGTCATAAAAATGAAATATGCGTTGTGCGTGTTTTTTGTGACACTCTGAATGTCATGTGGGGTGCTACAGCGCACGTTTTTTGGAAATACGCGCACAGTTGTAGTGGCACACGTCACAGTGGCAAGCGAAAGTGCGACACTCATTATGTTAAGCAAAGAGACGGAGTTAACGAGTTCCTGTCACAAACGTCGATTCGCGCCGGTCAGGGGGTGAGGGATGTTGGGGGTGGCGCCCAGCCCCCACCGCCCAGTGCCCACCGCACACCGCCCACGCACAGCCGGGCGGTGGGGGTGGAGGTGGGGTGTTATCGAACCGTCCCACCGCTGCCGCGAGCACTGGTTTCGCCGCGTACGTGTACATGCGCCAACCTAAAGGTCACAAGTTCGCAGCCGTACTCAAGGCACGCCCACTTCTCTCAAGGGGCCTCTTATTCAATCGCGGCCTACTCGCCCGAACAAGATGCGTGATTTACTAGCGAACACAGGAATCCGGAACACGTCGGGAAAAGTGTGGAAAATTAGGCTGAAGCGTACCACAGATAGCGTACGAAGTGTTGCAGCAGTTAAGGCAGTGGACTCGCATTCCGGAGGAACTGGGTTGGAACACTTGCTCTCATTGGCTTAATCTTTCCTCTGAATCACTTCGGGCTGATTCTGGAATGAATCCTCAAACTTATGCAGCTGCTGTCTTGTCGCTGTTTCCCGTAACTGACCTACTGTTTCGCCTCTAATGACCTCAGCGTTAAACACAAATCCTCCTGAATATATTTGTGACCAATGACGTACTCTTTAGATTGCAGGATTAACAGCTGAATGGATTTGAAAAACGGAAATGGTCCAATCCGACATATCGAAACCGAATCTGATATTTTTCATACACGAAGAATACGCCTAAAGAAATGCACTGTCAAAATTTTAGCCGGAAATCGCATTGCTAGTATTTTTTTAATATTAAAGTTACTCATTTGCTGCAGGAACAGCATTTTTTGAGTAACTTAGAGTTCATAGCGTCTGCTAAATTTTTGCAGGTACAACTGTTACACAAGTAACTATCAGAGGAAGGAAAATGACAGCAGTTTATGATGTTACATTAGAGACGACTTCCATCCATCTGGAATTTAATATGTTGACATGAAATATTTTGTAATAATTTCTGTAACACAGCACTTACGCCAATTTTTGAATAATGTGTATTTTACTAACAATGAAATCGTTCCTTGTTCATGCCAGGTAGGTGTCACAAAATTTCGAAGTGTCAAGACGAAAACAAACATTTTCTTTTCCAAGATACATATGACAAAATAAAAATTGGTGCATTTTGGTACGTCACACTAATTAATAGTTTTATTTAGACAGAATTGAGATGGAGTAAGAAATGGTCGTGGTCACTGTTCTGCAAACTGTGCTGCATACTAGGTATACTTGATCACATTTGTCAAAGATGGAGATGCAAACTGGCAGTGCACAAGTGACTGAAGTTTAACAATACTATTCCGCTGATAAATCCGAAATGACTAACAGCTATCAGAAATTATACTTTCCGACAAATTTCTGAGAAATACTTTGTAGTGTCGAAAAATTTCGTTATCGCGTGCTTTTTAGATCATTGGTCCTAATTTGTCTTGAGGTTTCTGAAGACAGGTATAAAGCTGCGGAAACAGAAATCCGCTGATACCTGTCACTGACTCGTTGTATACGAACGTGTCATAGCATTTATTGACTGCACAAGTGACTTTTTCTTTCACTCGAAATGATAAAGTGCGGTTTGCACGTACTACTTGCACGAAACGTGACTGATTGGCTTTATGCACAGCATTTTATGTGAAAACACGAAGATTTGTCTTTACATCAGCTACGAATTTCTCTATATTTTAACTGTTAATGGAATCTCCTCTACACGTTTACTTGAAATAATCTTCCAAACTTTGAGACTTTCTTTTCCTATAATTTCCTGAGTCTGCTTAACTAGGTCAAAGAAACCTGGATACCAGGTATGATCTCACTTGCAATTCAGAGGGCTGAGTCACGTAAATTCCTCTCGGTAAGGGTGCATTGACTTTCACAAGCAGTTCTAAATCTTTCGAACAGTTTTTCTTTCACAATTTCCCGAGTTTCATTTTGACGCTTATTTCGCACTTCATCTAAATCTTTCTTCCATTTATAAAATTCACGTTCAGATTTTACAAAATGGAACCTGCCTTTTACACTGCTTGACTTTAAACATTTCCCTCCATCATTTAACCAAAAAATTTACAGCCTTTACTCTGTCAATGAAAGCTATTAGCACACATGTTTTATTCGAGCTGGGAAGATAGTGTGCTTCTGTTTTGGACTTTAACTAGCCCAACATTCATCACTTAAACTACAGTTCATGGAATCGTCAGTTATGACCTGTTTGTTTTAATGTTTCTACAGTTTATAACGAACTGTCGACGTAATGAGAATGAATGTCCAATAAATTAACTAAGAAATAGCACATATGAAGATTCAGAGAAGAACCCAGGTAAGTCAATTTTTTGTCGAAATTGAGTTATTGCTACAGCATGTTTCAGACTGTTGATACGCTTTGATGAGTGGGTAAAACTGGCAAAAAATCAAGCGAATCTAGAGACACTAGCACTGAAATTGTGCTGTAAGGTGAAAAACCTAGGTAAGTCAATTTTTTAAGGGAAAGACGCAGGCAACTCAGTGGTGACTAATCCGGCTATAAGAGAGCAGAGTAGACAGAATTCTGATGCAGTCACTCCTACCGTTAAAATGGAGGCAATGAAAACCAAAAAGAACGTAGCTGTCTGTATAAACCTTTCAAGAAAGTATGCCTGTCAAATATGGCAACCACTGGCGATTATTTTAAAGGGCAGCATTCGATGTATTAGTTCAATATCCATAGGGCACAAATGAAGTGACGTCATTCCTTTTTCATTTAATCACTCGTGTCTTGTGTGAGGACACAGTAAAACTCTACTAAGGGTTTCCCACGACGAATGTTCAATATTTAATGATATGATAGGGAGGGTCATTCGAAGCAAAACAATCCAGTAAACATTGGCTCTAAAATATATGCCTTAAGAACTATGGGCACTTTATCTTCGATACTGTGAGACAAATCTCTTCTTTTTCAAGGTGTTTGCTTCCTTTATTTTAGGAGGGAATGGTGTGGGCCAAAACAAGAAAGAATTGAGTGGAAAACATCGGCTCTAAAGTGCATACGTTAAGAGCTGTGGACACCTGTTCAGTAGAAGAGATGTGTTTCAGATAGCGGAGATGAAAAAATTCTCATAACCCTTAAGGTATGCAATCTAGAGCTAACGTTCCCTAGACATTTTTTTCTTGTTTTAGTCCATAATACCTCCTCCTAAGATGTGGAAAGCAAAGAGATTTGTTTCGCAGTATCGAAGGTGAAGAAGTGCTCACCGCTCTTAAGGTACGCATTTTAGAGCCCATGTTTACTTCACTTTTTGCCTTGAATGATGGTTCCTATCGTACCCCTGATTACTGACATCTTAATTACTTCTGGGACATCTATATAGTTTTTGGTTCATTCGTGGTCAAAATAAAAACTTCACCGAGTCCCTGTGTTCATTCATTATGTAACTCTCAAACAAATTAGTGGTCTGAAAAAGAGAAAAATTACATTTTATGTTCGTGGCCATTTGCACTTATAGTGCGATAAAAATTGTTGGATTATGCAACGCAAAGGCAGTGATAGGAACAAGCGAAGATTTCAAGGCAGTGATCGAAGCATCCAGATGTAAGACATGTCCTTTGACTGTGATCAATGTTAATCATGAAATAGAAAACACAGTTGAACTCAAAGTACGCTGCAAAATGCCCTTTCAAAAATCAGACCATTAAGATAATATCATCTGAATCCAGTCATCGCCACATGCTGGAAGATTAAACAACGCATCGTGTAGCAATGCAAACTGGCGTCGTAAGGACACCACGATAACGTCAATCAATGGATGGGCTGTTTGAACTGCCCATACCCGCTTATAATGATATGTTTAACTTCGGAATTAAAGAAAAAAATGTCCAAATGTGTGCGAAATCTTATGGGACTTAACTGCTAAGGTCATCAGTCCCTAAGCTTACACACTACTTAACCTAAATTATCCTAAGGACAAACACACACACCCATGCCCGAGGGAGGACTCGAACCTCCGCCGGGATCAGCAGCACAGTCCGTGACTGCAGCGCCTGAGACCGCTCGGCTAATCCCGCGCGGCTCGGAATTCCCTACTTGTCTAGTGCACTACAGCTTTGCAGATGTCTACTGTTACTGTAATCTAACTCGAAAAATTCCATTTTTTTACTGTACATCTCCTTCCAGCATCAAGACTAAAATATAAAGATTTGCAAATTAAGTGTTTCCGTCCTGCTGCCGTGAAGTTCTTCAGACAGCTGGCCCACGGCTAGATACACTATGTGATCAAAAGTCTCTGGACACCTGACTGAAAGAGACTTACAATTTCGTGGTGCCCTTTATCGGTAATACTGGAATTCTATATGGTGTTAGCCCACCCTTAGCCTTAGCTTCCACTCTCGCAGGCATACGTTCAGTCAAGTGCTGGAAAGTTTCTTTTTGAATGGCAGCCCATTATTCACGGAGTGTTGCACTGAGGAGAGGTATCGATGACGGTTGGTGAGGTCTGGCACGAAGTCGGCGTTCCAAATCATCCCTAGGTGTTCTATAGGATTCAGGTCAGGACTCTGTGCAGGCCAGTCCATTACAGGGATGTTACTGTCGTATAAAAACTCCTCCACAGGCCGTGCATTAGGAACAGGTGCTCGACAGTGTTGAAAGATACAATCGCCATCCCCGAATTGCTCTTCAACAGTGGGAAGCCAGAAGGTGGCTAAAACATAAACGTAGGCCTGTGCTGTGATAGTGCCACGCAAAACAATAAGGAGTGCAAGATCACTCCTTGAAAAACACGACCGCACTATAACACCAGCGCCTCCGAATTTTACTGTTGGCACTACACACGCTGGCAGATGACGTTGACCGTGCATTCGCGACACCCTCCCACTGCCATCGGATCGCCACATTGTGTACCGTGATTCGTCACTCCACACAATGTTTTTCCCATGTTAAATCGTCCAATGTTTACGCTTCTTACACCAAGCGAGGAGTCGTTTGGCATGTACCGGCGTGATGTGTGGCTTATGAGCAGCCGCTCGACCATGAAATCCAAGTTTTCTCACCTTCCACCTAACTGTCATAGTACTTGCAGTGGATCCTGATGCAGTTTGAAATTCCTTTGTGATGGTCTAGATAGATGTCTGCCTGTTACACATTACGACGCTCTTCAAATGTCGGCGGTCTCTGTCAGTCAACAGACAAGCTCAGTCTGTACGCTTTTATACTGTACGTATCCCTTCAGCATTCAACTTCGCTATCACCTCTGAAACAGTGGACATGGAGCGTTCCGCGGAGCGCCCCATTCTGCTCTCTCGTGATGTCTAATGACTACTAAGGTCGCTGATATGGAGTACCTGGCAGTTGGTGGCAGTACAGTGCACCTAATTTTGGGTGTCCGGGTACTTTCGATCACATAGTGTATGTGTGATAAGAGAACTATCACTGTATTATCACAACCAGCAATTCGTTTAGTTGTGATTACTGTTGAATTATTGCACTCGTTTCGCATGTATTACCTGTTTCTTTCCCTCTATAGACAGACGTTTGATTCCATTTTGGGAATTTACTCGATTTTGGGAATGCTCCAGATGCCATAAACGCTGTTTCCAAATTCGATGCACCCAAGATGCTTAATTCATGATATAAAAAGAATTGCATGTTCTTATATATTGATGTACATCTACATTTAAATCTACATTTATACTCCGCAAGCCACCCAGCGGTCTGTGGCGGAGGGCACTTTACGTGCCACTGTCATTACATCCCTTTCCTGTTACAGTCGCGTATGGTTCGTGGGAAGAACGACTGCCGGAAAGCCTCCGTGCGCGCTCGAATATCTCTAATTTTACATTCGTGATCTCCTCGGGAGGTATAAGTAGGGGGAAGCAATATATTCGATACCTCATCCAGAAATGCACCCTCTCGAAACATGGACAGCAAGCTACACCGCGATGCAGAGCGCCTCTCTTGCAGAGTCTGCCACTTGAGTTTGATAAACATCTCCGTAACGCTATCGCGCTTACCAAATAACCCTGTGGCGAAACGCGTCGCTCTTCTTTGGATCTTCTCTATCTCCTCTGTCAACCCGACTTGGTACGGATCCCATACTGATGAGCAATACTCAAGTATAGGTCGAACGAGTGTTTTGTAAGCCACCTCCTTTGTTGATGGACTACATTTTCTAAGGACTCCCCCAATGAATTTCAACCAGGCACTCGCCTTACCAACAATTAATTTTATATGATCATTCTACTTCAAATCGTTCCGCACGCATACTCCCAGATATTTTCCAGAAGTTATTGCTACCAGTGTTTGTTCCGCTATCATATAATCATACAATAAAGGATCCTTCTTTCTATGTATTCACAATACATTACATTTGTCTATGTTAAGGGTGAGCAGCCACTCCCTGCACCAAGTGCCTGTCCGCTGCAGATCTTCCTGAATTTCGCTGCAATTTTCTAATGCTGTAACTTCTCTGTATACTACAGCATCATCCGCTAAAATCCGCATGGAACTTCCGACACTATCTACTAGGTCATTTATATATACTGTGAAAAGCAATGGTCCCATAACACTCCCCTGTGGCACGCCAGAGGTTACTTTAACGTCTGTAGACGTATCTCCATTGAGAACAACATGCTGTGTTCTGTTTGCTAAAAACTCTTCAATCTAGCCACACATCTGGTCTGATATTCCGTAGGCTCTTGCTCTGTTTCAGTGCGGAACTGTATCGAACGCCTTCCGGAAGTCAAGGAAAATGGCATCTACCTGGGAGCCTGTATTTAATATTTTCCGTTGTCTCATGGACAAATAACCCGAGTTTGGTCTCACACGATCGCTGTTTCCGGAATCCATGTTGATTCCTACAGAGAATCGCAGTCCAAACATTAAAATCGCTTTTGTTTCGTAAAAATTGACTTATCTGGCTCTTTCCCCAGACCCCTCTCATGTAGGTGTTCAGGAGAAGTAGATGTTTTCGAGTAAATACACCTTTCTTCATATTTCATCTTTGCAGGGTTCAAAACATTAACTGTGTTCCATAGTAATGTGAAACCCTGGAACCTCTGCAAAGACAAATGCTACTAGCAAGCATATACGAAGAAAAAACAAAATTAATTCAGTTTTATCTCAACGGTTAACACTTATCGATACAGAGAAGGCAACTGCTAATGTTATGAGTATTAAATGAGTTGTATATTTAAGCCAACAGTAACTGTGAACAATTGTATCAGAAAAACTGTCAACGGGGCAAACTCGTTTAACAAATTACGATCGCGTTGTGCCGTGTTACCTATTTACCGTTGTCGCGTCACTCAAAGCTATGCAGGCGACATGTTGCGCATGGGCTGTCCACCGCAGCTATGGCAGCGACGTACATTTCTCTAGCCATATAGCGAGCTACGAATGTGACAATATTCAACATTAAAAAAAAATGCTTGTAGTGAGACTCAGCAGCTAAAATTTTGATACTGTGCTTCTTTCGGTGTACTATCCCGGAGTAAAAAAAATTAGGTCTAGTTTTGGCATGTTCGATTGGACAGTTCCATTGCGAGTGCTGCCACCGCTAGCCTTCCTTTCATGGAGTGAATTCAGTATACTGGAAGTTTTGCAGTTACATCCAGTGGTATATGTGATGTGGCTACTGACTATGAAATGTGTTGTGAATAGAGTTAGTAGTAAAGAAGTAATAAACTTAAACGTTATGTAAGAAGCGGCACTTTTTCACATATCTCGGAATTTATGACGTCATATCTCCTGAACTATGAGTCATACAGTGTTATAATTATTTTGGTACATTTAGTGTAAAACGTGTCACGAATGCAGTTATTAATAAAAAGTAATAAATTAAAACGTCTTGCTTCATGCGGCAGTTTTATTGCATGAACAGTAGACATGTAGTAGGTGTTAACTTCCTTTCCTTTCATCATTTTTTGGGGATCGTCAACGAAAAAAAGTTTCGTAAATGTTTGAAACTAAGTGTAAAATTTTGTTGCAAGCATCTAAGTAAAATCAGTGAAAAAACAGTCTACATCGCGATGGGAATTTTTAAAATGACTGGTTTCGATCTAGGCTTTGGCCATCCTCCTTGCCATCAGCTGAAGATGACGATGCGTAGAACAGTAAGTTGACCTCAGTCGCTGAAACCTGATAAGCAGTTTCAGCCACTGATTTCATCTGACTGTTCTACGCATCGTCAATTTCAGCTGATGGTGCTGTCTGAAAATGGGCTAAACCTAGTCAGAAACCTGTCATTTTAATAAAATACCCATCGCTATCTAGACTGTTTTCACTGACTTCATATAGATTACAAGTTCCCAAAAATGTTACCAAAATTTTTAAAGTATCTTAGTGCTCTCATTTTCCCATTCTGGATAACCTGCGTATTTGTATTCACGCACCGTGAGCTATAATGCTTTTCACACCGACTCACTTCCCTTTTATAGGTAGGTGTTTCTTATTGCAGCAGCGATTCTTCCCAGACAGTTAATGATATATGAACCATGTTTGGTTGAAATCGATGCAGTGGTTCAGGAGCAGATGTGGATCATTCATACATCTACAGGGTGTTACAAAAAGGTACGGCCAAACTTTCAGGAAACATTCCTCACACACAAACAAAGAAAATATGTTATGTGGACATGCGTCCGGAAACGCTTACTTTCCATGTCAGAGCTCATTTTATTACTTCTCTTCAAATCACATTAAACATGGAATCGAAACACACAGCAACAGAACGTACCAGCGTGACTTCACACACTTTGTTACAGGAAATGTTCAAAATGTCCTCCGTTAGCGAGGATACATGCATCCACTCTCCGTCGCATGGAATCCCTGATGCGCTGATGAAGCCCTGGAGAATGGCGTATTGTATTACAGCCGTCCACAATATGAGCACGAAGAGTCTCTACATTTGCTACCGGGGTTGCGTAGACAAGAGCTTTCAAATTCCCCCACAAATGAAAGTCAAGAGGGTTGAGGTCAGGAGAGCGTGGAGGCCATGGAATTGGTCCGCCTCTACCAATCCATCGGTCACCGAATCTGTTGTTAAGAAGCGTACGAACACTTCGACTGAAATATGCAGGAGCTCCATCGTGCATGAACCACATGTTGTGTCGTACTTGTAAAGGCACATGTTCTAGCAACACAGGTAGAGTATCCCGTATGAAATCATGATGACGTGCTCCATTGAGCGTAGGTGGAAGAACACGGGGCCCAATCGAGACATCACCAACAATGCCTGCCCAAACGTTCACAGAAAATCTGTGTTGATGACGTGATTGCACAATTGCGTGCGGATTCTCGTCAGCCCACACATGTTGATTGTGAAAATTTACAAATTGAACACGTTGGAATGAAGCCTCATCCGTAAAGAGAACATTTGCACTGAAATGAGGATTGACACATTGTTGGATGAACCATTCACAGAAGTGTAACCGTGGAGGCCAATCAGCTGCTGATAGTGCCTGCACACGCTGTACATGGTACGCAAACAACTGGTTCTCCCGTAGCACTCTCCATACACTGACGTGGTCAACGTTGCCTTGTACAGCAGCAACTTCTCTAAGCTGACATTAGGGTTATCGTCAACTGCACGAAGAATTGCCTCGTCCATTGTAGGTGTCCTCGTCGTTCTAGGTTTTCCCCAGTCGCGAGTCATAGGCTGGAATGTTCCGTGCTCCCTAAGACGCCGATCAATTGCTTCGAACGTCTTCCTGTCGGGACACCTTCGTTCTGGATATCTGTCTCGATACAAACGTACCGCGCCACGGCTATTGCCCCGTGCTAATCCATACATCAAATGGGCATCTGCCAACTCCGCATTTGTAAACATTGCACTGACTGCAAAACCACGTTCGTGATGAACACTAACCTGTTGATGTTACGTACTGATGTGCTTGATGCTAGTACTGTACAGCAATGAGTCGCATGTCAACACAAGCACCGAAGTCAACATTGCCTTCCTTCAATTGAGCTAACTGGCGGTGAATCGAGGAAGTACAGTACATACCGACGAAACTAAAATGAGCTCTAACATGGAAATTAAGCGTTTCCGGACACATTTCCACATAACATCTTTTCTTTATTTGTGTGTGAGGAATGTTTCCTGAAAGTTTGGCCGTACTTTTTGTAACACCCTGTATACAGTATGTACGTACATCAGTTTTTATAGTACGCATCGATTTATTCTCTGGATACCAGCTCATCATTGCTCTTACACACATCAAAAAAAAAGTTTTGCATCACCCCGGTTCCCAGAACTCCTGAAGGTAGACGTTGATTGTGAATATTGTATCAAGGACACAGTACCTTTCACTGTTCAGAGATGTTACTAAATTCGCCCAAAGGTATAAACAACCATGCATGAGCAGCGCCTGTTATACGGAGGGGGTCCGACAGCCGATCAGTCCCAGTCATTCCACCAGGAAGGAGGTACACGGCTCCTGTTGTCAGTAGTTCAATCATGCCTATACGGTCAACACCGCAGTTCGGTCGCGTCCGCATTGTTACTTTGTGCCAGGAAGGGCTTTCGAAAAGGGAAGTGTCCAGGCGTCTCGGAGTGAACCAAAGCGATGTTCTTCGGACATGGAGGAGATACAGAGAGACAGAAACTGTCAATGACATGCCTCGCTCAGGCAGCCCAAGGGCTACTACTGCAGTGGGTGACCGCTACCTACGGGTTATGGCTCGGAGGAACACTGACAGCAACTCCACCATTTTGAATAATACTTTTCGCACACCCACAGGACGTCGTGTTAAGACTCAAACTGTGCGCAATAGGCTGCATGATGCGCAACTTCACTCCCGACATCCATGGTGAGGTTCATTTTTGCAACCACGATACCATGCAGTGCGGTACAGATGGGCCGAACAACATGCCGAATGGACCGCTCAGGATTCGCATGACGTTCTCTTCACTGATGAGTGTCGCATATGCCTTCAACTAGACAATCGTCGGAGACGTGTTTGGAGGCAACCCGGTCAGCCTGAACACACTGCCCAGAAAGTGCAGCAAGGTGGAGGTTCCCTGATGTTTTGGGGTGACATTACGTGGGGCCGACGTATGCCGCCGGTGGTCGTGGACAGCGGCGTAACGGCTGTACGATACGTGAATGACATCCTCCGATGATAGTGTAACCATGCCGGCACCATTTTGGCGAGGTATTTGTCTTCATGGACGACAATTCGCACCCCCATCGTGCACATCTTGCGAATGACTTCCTTCAGGATAACGACATCACTCGACTAGAGTGGCCAGCATGTTCTCCAGACATGAACCCTATCGCAAATGCCTGGGATAGATTGAGAAGGGCTGTTTACGGACGACGTGACCCACCAACAACTGTGAGGGATCTACGCCAAATCGCCGTTGAGCAGTGGGACAATCTGGATCAAGAGAGCCGTGATGAACTTGTGGATAGTATGCCACGACGAATACAGGCATGTATCAATGCAAGAGGGCGTGCTACTGGGTATTAGCGGTACCGGTGTGTACAGCAATCTGGACCACCACCTCTGAAGGTCTCGCTGTATGGTAGTACAACACGCAATGTGTGGTTTTCATGAGCAATAAAAAGGGCGGAAATGATGTTTATGTTGATCACTATTCCAGTTTTCTGTACAGGTTCTGGAACTCTCGGAACCGAGGTCATGCAAAACTTTTTTAATGTGTGTATATTGGTCATTGCCAAACATAGATCTTTTTTTTTTTTAGTCGGGCAATCGTGAGACTGCATGTTAACTATCTGGCCAGGGTGTACACCCAACAGAGAAGATAACCATTTTAGTTTCTCGTCACCCATTACCATAATGTAATCTGCACGACTCACACAGAGTGTTTCCCACAGTAACAAGCTGCTGTCTATCCATATCTCAATGCTGATGATAGTGATAACATGATAATGAAGAGTTCGCCACCTGCGTTTTCTCTAGCAGACTGCTGAAGCTGCATCCTGTGCTGTTGTGAGCGAAACCTGAGCGATAACTTGCTTGCCATATATGAGGATAGCAGCTGCTTCTTTTAATACAAAACTATTTAAGTCATCTTTCAATCCTCGCACGTCTATGAATGTTGTCTTCGTTGTGTTGACGAAGATATCTTTTAATATTTTAATGCCATTGTCAGCACAGTGAAACACAAGTGTTTCCTCTTACCTGCAAAGTGTTTGCGGAGCGCATCTTCCATATGCTTACCCAGAAGCTAGTTTTTACATACATTCAAAGACATGGAATGTGGCGGGAGTGGAGGAGGTATTTCAAATTTGAAAGCTTTCCTTGCATCTACATCTACATCATACCCCGCAAGCTTACTTTTTGGACCATTTACTGCGGCCTCCAACCCTGTCACACACGAGAATAGCGCGTGGGAAAACTTCTGCTTTCTGAATGGGGATCAACGGCTAAAACCCAATTGTGCGAGTGGGTAAGCCTCTGTATTGGCACTAATTTATCGAATTTTCTCCTCATGGTCATTACAGGAAGCGTACGTCGGGAGGGGGGGGGGGGGGGGAGGGGAAGTAATATGGTGTCTGACTCTTCCCGGAAAGTGCTCCCTCGAAATTTCAGTACCAAATCTCTCGGTGGTGCACAACACCTCTCTTGTAACGTCTGCCAACGGAGTTTGTTGAGCATCTGCGTAACGCTCTCGTGCCTATTAACGATCCTGTGACGAAACATTTCAATCTTCAGTGGATTTCCTCTACCTCTTCTATCATTCCTATCTGGTAGGGATCCCAGATAGATGAACAATACTCAAGAATCGGTCAAACAAGCGCCTTATAATCCACTTCCTTCGTGGATGATTTTAATTTCCTTAAGATTCTTCCCACGTATCTGAATTTGTCATCTGCTTTTCCCACAGTTTGTTTTATGTGGTCATTCCTCTTAAGGTCGCTCTGGGTAGTTACTCCCAGATATTACAAACCACTGGAAACAGTATCTGTTTCCAGTGGTTTGTAATTAATAGTGTAGCTATACAGTAATGGATTTCTTTCCATATATACATGCAATATGTTACATTCATTTACGTTCAGCTTCAACTTCCAAAGCCTGCATCATTCATCAGTTCTCTGAAGGTCATTCTGCAAATAGTTACTGTCTTCTGGCGTTGCTGCATTCTTATAGATAACCGCATCATCAGCGAACAGCATTAGAGAGCTTCCGACACTTTCTACTAGATTATTCATTCATATTGGAAACAGTAACGATCCTATCACGCTTCCTTGGGGTACTCTGTAACTTACCTTTACGTCTATAGATTTTGTTCCGTTAAGAGCGACGTGTTGAGTTCTGTGTACAAGGAAGTCTTGAATCTAGTGTCAGATCTGCTCCGATACTCGATAAGCTCGTATTTTTTTTCTACTAAGTAGCAGTGCGGGACGGTGTCAAATGCGTTCCTGATGTCAAGAAACACGGCATCAATCTGAGCGCCATTGTCTACGGTGTTCTGGATCTCATGGGGGAACAGAGTGAGCTGAGTTTCGCAGGATGCCTTTTTGCGGAATGCATGATGATTTTTATGGAGTAGATTTTCCCTTGCCAAGGACCTCATAATTATTGAGCATACAACATATTCCATAGTTCCACAACAGACTGACGAAACGATATAGCTCCATAATTGTGTGCATCTGTCGTACGGCCCTTCTTAAATACGAGAAAGACCTGAACTTTTTTGCAGTCGCTAGGTACCCTTCGTCGCTCAAGCGGTCTACTATAAATTACTTAGAAGGGGAGCAAGTTCTTTCACATAATCTTTTTGAACTCTTATAGGTATCTCATATGGTCCTGACGCCTTTCCACTACTAAGCGATTTTAGCTGTTTTTCTGTTCCACGATCGGTTATCTCAGTATCTGCCAGTTCAACGTTTGTACGACGATTGAAACGAGAGACTGTTTTACGCTCTTCCGCGGCGAAACGATTTCGAAAGACCGGATTCAGTATTTCGGCCTTCTCTCTGTTATCTTTCGCTTCGGTGCCATTATGGTCACTGAGTGAGTGAATAGGTGATTTTCACCCACTTACTGATTTTATATACGATCAAAACCTCTTAGGGTTTTTACTCAGATCGGTTGACAAAGTTTTTCTTTGAAAGTCATTGAACGCTTCTCCCATTGCTCTCCTTACTCTCATTTTCGCTTCGTTCAGCTTTTGTTTGTCAGCTAGGTTCTAACTTCTCTTGAATCTGAGATGAAGTTCTCTTTGTTTACGTGTCAGTTTTATAACACGGCTATTAAACCATCGAGGGTTTCTCCCATCACTTAAGACCTTACTCGGAACATACTTCCACTTTTTTCCACGTCTTTTTTCTTCATCACCGAATATTTGATGCTGACTGCTGAGATACTCTGAAATTTGTGTCCTGTCACTCTTGCTAAGCAAAAATATCTTCCTACCTTACTTCACATTCTTTGTCAAACCTGTTGTCATAGATGCTGTTACAGCCTTATGATCACGTTAACTGATTAGGTAAGTTCAGGTCTGTTTGTTGCCAGGAGGTGGTTCTCTAACTATCTGCTCAAAGTAATTTTCGGGCAAGATATCCAGGACAATGTCACAGGAATCCCTGTCTCTGGCACCAGTTTTGATAGCATGACACTCACAATGTATACCCCTCAAGATGAAGTACCCCCAATTACAAAGGCATGATCAGTAATTATTAACGATATTCTGGAAGATCTGTCTGAAGCGCTCTACCGCTAGAGCTCCTCACCCAGGTGGTCTATAAAAGCATCCGACTACCAGTTTTCACAGATATTTGATACTTACCTTCACCCAGATTAACTCACAATTGGAATACGTGATAAACTCGCTAGATTTTATCGAATTCCTTACTGCAATAAACACGCCGCCACCATTGGCAACAGACGTGTCCTTAGGATAAATATTCGAATCTGAACTTAGGATTTCGTTGTCACTAATATTTGGTTTCAACCAATTTTCTGTTCCTAATACCGTCTGTGCATTATAATAATTGGTAAGCAATACTAAGTCTAGGCCCTTTCCTTGGATGCTCCTATCTCTTATCTGCGACGACGAACGTTACCTGAGAACATTGCGGCTAATTTATCATGCAAATCGTCTTTGATCCCAGGGAGGGTGTCTCTAGATGAAAAAGCCCCATATGAACACCACATGTCCTCTCCTAGCCTGGTAGCCGCTTCTTCCGTTTAGTACGCACCTCACGTATTAAGGGGAACCCTACAATTCTGTACCCGACAGCGGAGGTCGAGAAATTCGCATCCGACACCATCGCAGAGTCGTGTGATCTTCTGGTTTAGAACTTCCACTCTGCTCCAAACCAGAGGACCGCGATCAACCCTGGGTGTGATGGTACAAATAGACAGCTTAGCCTGCACCTCGTGGGCGATGCTAATTGCCTTCATCAAATCAGCCGTCTGACGAAAGGAAGCGAGGATGTCCTCCTTCTTTCGCCCTCCGCTCAGTGCCACGCGAATCCGCCAATGTCTGCCATCGACTCTCGAGTTAGGACGGACTGGTCAGATGTTGCGTATCAGAAGATGCAGCTTCACCTGGGTCACCAGCGTATTCCAACAGGACCAAAGATGTCGCAGGTCCCGACCCAATGTCGTCGCAACTTTGAGATAACCAGAAGCACGTCGACGGTAGCCGACGCTGCTTCCAGCTGTTTATGGACAGCACCCAATTCTCCTTGTGTCCGCTTACAACAAGCACAGTCCCTAGCCATATCGTACTGTGTAAACATAGGTGTAAGATGTCAAATGGCACTGCTGAGTTTGGAATGTACTCAAAATATAACGAGGAGAAGAAAGAAACACTAAAAACTGCTCTGCAGATTTCTCACTACGGCTTGAGACGGCAGCTGGTTCTCAGTTCAGGCGGTCACTAATAAATATGGAATAAATTTCATGACATTACAATGAGTCTCCCAAAAAATGATAATTACTAATAACCCTAATCGACCATATCTAGTGGTGGACATGGTAGGAGTTCCAGTATCAACATTCACCATATGAAAATGAATAATTTATAATATAACAATCCAAATGAAGAATCTATAACAGATATATTGCAACAATCCAAATGACATCCTAGATCAAATGGTTCAAATGGCTCTGAGCAGTATGGGACTTAACTTCTAAGGTCATCAGTCCCCTAGAACTTAGAACTACTTAAACCTAACTAACCTAAGGACATCACACACATCCATGCCCGAGGCAGGATTCGAACCTGCGACCGTAGCGGTCGCGCGGTTCCAGATTGTAGCGCCTAGAACCGCTCGGCCACCTCGGCCGGCCATCGTAGATCGTTTATGACTATTGATGGTTCCAGCAAGTGTTCGGAATACAGACGAGATCATTTCAGTAATTTCAGAGCTTCGAGAAAGATGTGTTATCGAATAGAATAATATGCATTGTTTGATCAGCGATAACAGAGCTATGGATTGTTGTTGTGAAATCGTCTTGGATAAGGAAGTGTGGCAACTAACATATGGGTCTCAGAGCCGACGATGTTAGGCAGTGATGTGAAATTACATGCCAGGGGTTAAGTCCAAGACCTGCAAGCTTCATAGCTTATGTGTTGTTAGGCCTTGGACTCCGAGGTCTAGAGTATTTAGCATAGAGCTCTACACTAGATGTTGTTGTGAAAATTAAGCTATTTACACATGCTGAGGGTTGAATCCTTGGTCTCTGGAATAGAAAGCTTAGAGTACTTAGCACAACTGCATAGAGATCTATACTAGACGTTATTCTGAAAATTAAGCTATTTTCACATGCTGGGGACGGAACCCTAAGCCCTGAGATTTCAAAATTTAAGCTTTCAAATCCTGAAGGTGGCAGGGGTAATATACAGGGAGGGAAAGGCTGTTTACAATTTGTACAGTAACCAGATGGCAGTCATAAGAGTCGAGAGACATGCAAGGGAAGCAGTGGTTGGAAAGGGATTGAGACAGGGTTATAGCCTGCCACGATGTTATTCAATCTGTATATTGAGCAAGCAGTAAAGGAAACAAAAGAAAAATTTGGAGTAGGAATTAAAATCCATGGAGAAGAAATAAAAACTTTGAGGTTTGCCGATGACACTGTAATTCTGTGAGAGACAGCAAAGGACCTGGAAGAGTAGCTGAACGGAATGGACAGTGTCTTGAAAGGAGGATATAAGATGAACATTAACAAAAGCAAAACTTAAATCGGGTGATACTGAGGGATTTAGATTAGGAAATGAGACGCTTAAAGTAGTAAATGAGTTTTGCTATTTGGAGAGCAAAATAACTGATGATGGTCGAATTAGAGAGGATATAAAATGTAGACTGACAATGGCAAGGAAGTGTTTCTGAAGAAGAGAAATTTGTTAACATCGAGTATAGATTTAAGTGTCAGGAAGTCGTTTCTACAAGTATTTGTATGGAGTGTAACCATGTATGGAAGTGAAACGTGGACGATAAATAGTTTAGACAAGAAGAGAATAGAAGCTTTCGAAATGTGGTGCTACAGAAGAATGCTGAGGATTAGATGGGTAGAACACATAACTAATGAGGAGGTATTGAATAGAATTGGGGAGAAGAGAAAGTTGTGGCGCAACTTGACTAGAAGTAGGGATCGCTTGGTAGGACATATTCTGAGGCATCAAGGGATCACCAATTTAGTATTGGAGGGAAGCATGGAGGGTCAAAACCGTAGAGGGAGGCCAAGAGATGAATAAACTAAGCAGATTCAGAAGGATGTAGGGTGCAGTAGGTACTGGGAGATGAAGAAGCTTGCACATTATAGAGTAACATGGATAGCTGCATCAAGCCTGACTCTGGACTGAAGACCACAACAACAACAACAACAACAACAATCTTCATTCTGAAATTGAGAAAATTATGCTGATTTGTTGTAACATTTACTTGAAATTACGATATTTACTTGTACCAGTAGAGGTTGTTGTGAAAATTGAAATACTTACACAAGGCTTTGAAGCTTACGCATTATTGTGAAATTGAGAGAATTACCCTGCTTTGTTATAAAATATACGTGATTTCACGATATTTAGTTGTGGGGCTGTGAAGCTTAAGCATTGTTGGGAAATTCTGCTCGAAAATTAAGCTATTTACATATGCCAGAGTTGAACTCAAGGCCTTTGGAGTTTAAAGTACAGGGCTATTACAAATGATTGAAGCGATTTCATAAATTCACCGTAGCTCCATTCATTGACATATGTACACGGCACACTACAGATACGTAGAAAAACTCATAAAGTTTTGTTCGGCTGAAGCCGCACTTCAGGTTTCTGCCGTCAGAGCACTCGAGAGCGCAGTGAGACAAAATGGCGACAGGAGCCGAGAAAGCGTATGTCGTGCTTGAAATGCACTCACATCAGTCAGTCATAACAGTGCAACGACACTTCAGGACGAAGTTCAACAAAGATCCACCAACTGCTAACTCCATTCGGCGATGGTATGCGCAGTTTAAAGCTTCTGGATGCCTCTGTAAGGGAAAATCAACGGGTCGGCCTGCAGTGAGCGAAGAAACGGTTGAATGCGTGCTGGCAAGTTTCACGCGTAGCCCGCGGAAAATTGGCTCATGCCAGAACTGGAGACCGACAGCGTCGACTTCACCTTTCAACAGGATGGCGCTCCACCGCACTTCCATCATGATGTTCGGCATTTCTTAAACAGGAGATTGGAAAACCGATGGATCGGTCGTGGTGGAGATCATGATCAGCAATTCATGGCCTCCACGCTCTCCCGACTTAACCCCATGCGATTTCTTTCTGTGGGGTTATGTGAAAGATTCAGTGTTTAAACCTCCTCTACCAAGGAACGTGCCAGAACTGCGAGCTCGCATCAACGATGCTTTCGAACTCATTGATGGCGACATGCTGCGCCGAGTGTGGGAGGAACTTGATTATCGGCTTGATGTCTGCCGAATCACTAAAGGGGCACATATCGAACATTTGTGAATGCCTAAAAAAACTTTTTGAGTTTTTGTATGTGTGTGCAAAGCATTGTGAAAATATCTCAAATAATAAAGTTATTGTAGAGCTGTGAAATCGCTTCAATCATTTGTAATAACCCTGTAGAGTTTAATGCAATATACATTGTTGCACACATGCCCGAGGACTCAAGGCAGTGAAACTGAGAGTACTTAGCACAATTGCATACACCTAGTGTTGTGAAATTTTGCACGAAAATTAGTGATGTGAAATTACATGCATAGGACTCCGGAGGGTTAAGTGCTGTTGTGAAATTGAGAGAGTTACCTTGTTTCGTTGTAACATTTACGTGAAATTACGAAACTTACATATGCAAGGGTAGAACTCCTGGGGTTAGATAGCTTAACTTAACGCATTAGGGGCAGAGGGCAGAGATTTGTGCAAGGGGGGGGGGGGGGGAGGCAGATGGCTTTAGGGCTTTGGAGCTTAGAGTACTTGCCACAATTGCCTACACTAAGCATTGTTGTCAAATTTCGATTAAATTACATGAAAATTAAAATACTCGTACATTCCAGGCTTCAAACCCTGATCATTCGGGCTCCAGAGCTTAAACGTTCTCGTGTTGTTGTGAAATATTTTGTGACGTCATATGCTCTTGGGCACTCTTAGTTCACTTGCGCTATTAGATAGCACAAAACTTGTTATGACAGTGGAGGGCAATTGCTTAATTTGAAAGTGGGTCAGAGTAATTAGGTTGTGATCTTGAGGAGCGGCTTTATCGACTATCTCCCCTTTCTTACAGGGTGTCCCAAGATATATTTAAAGATATGACACGAACGATCATTTGAAGCAAAAAGATTTATGTGAACATATGCCCTATTCGAAATTGTTTCCAACATAGAGAATACTTAATGTACATAGTTATTAACAGTAAACATTACAGCATGCGTTTTATAAAGTCTCACTTTAAAAATATGTATTTTAACAAATTCATACCTGTGTTCGTGGGACATTGATACGTGCAGGGAGTCGCCGTGGATTGGTAGTAGGTTTATGTTGCACCGCTTCACACAAAGCACTGTCAGTATTCTTAGTCTGCAGCGGGAGCAATACCATCGCAGAAGCCGTAAGCATACACCACTTTTGCCTATTCTTCATTAATGTAGATGGATGGTATTTTAGCCAGTGCGTGTACATACACAGTTAACAGATATTTCTCTCTCATACACTCTCAATACCTAACAGTACTTCACTCACAACACACCATGTTGACAACTGTGCATTCAGCGGGCTAGTTTAATGGCAGAAAGACATCCCGAGCAAAGAGGTTGAAAGCATTGAGGTAGGTTGGGCTAGAGTAAAACGTCAAAGAGTTTGGCTGGATAAGAAACGTGTGTGTACGCCACTCGCGCAAAAAAAAAAAATTCCATTAAATGTGTTCTCTCGTGGCACAATTCAGGGTAGGGAATATGTTCATATAACGTTTTTTGCTTCAAATGAATGTTCCTGTTGTGAGTTAACGAGCATTTCGCTCTCATTTAAATATATGGCTGAAAGAGTAAGCCTTCAGGAATTGTGAAACGAACCCTGTCGTCCAGGACCGTGTGCCACAAAGAGTGCAGATTCGCCACGAGATGGGGAAATTCACAGGCATCTATAATGATGAATGAGGCCTAAACGCTGTAGTGTGGGACTGAGACAGACGAGAACGTACATCATAGGGAACCCACGTAGAAGCCGTTTGTGGCCAGGGAGACGAAGCAGTGTTACACAAGGCGGACCGAAGATCGGCCATAAAGGGAAACATTTATGAAAACTATTTAATTCTGTAGTAATTCAGGGAATAAAGCCACAGTACTTTTAATCTACCATCCTTCATAAATTTTCATAGTGTTCCCAATAAAACTTGAACATTGATTATATCTATAATAGTTTAAGGTTTACTGTTCAAGTGAAATTAGCAAGTTTTGAAACAAAGACCTGAAGGCTAAAATCTGAACGCTTCGGTCGATCTCAACGATCGACATTTGATATAGAAGCGCATCATTACAATGACAAGTGTTGTAAATAGCAACACTGTAGCTCTATTTGTTTAAAAGATATAGTGAATTTAAACTGTCAGTATTTTCAGTTAAAAATCACATAATCATTTCCTCCACACAAAACACGTTGAACAATGACAGTATGACACCTTATAGGCTTATTGAATCATTAGGTAATAGAATATTTGTTGTAAAGTTTAGCCGGCCGGAGTGGCCGAGCGGTTAAAGGCGCTACAGTCTGGAACCGCACGACCGCTACGGTCGCAGGTTCGAATCCTGCCTCGGGCATGGATGTGTGTGATGTCCTTAGGTTAGTTAGGTTTTAGTAGTTCTAAGTTGTAGGGGACTTATGACCATAGCAGTTGAGTCCCATAGTGCTCAGAGCCATTTGAACCATTTGTAAAGTTTAATGCATAATTGTTACTTTTGTTCTTTATTTATTTATCAGAAAGCACATTGGTGCAAGGCTACTGACCATGACATTCAAAGTTAAGAAGGAAATTGTATGGCGTAAGGCAGTTGAGAGGGCTGGAAATTATGTGGAGAAATGAAAATATTGTTCCTAAAGCATGTATCTTCACACTGTCAAACTTTCAAACACGTAGAATAAAAGATGGGTTTTAAAAAAATAGTGTGCATTTCTTTTGGAGTTACCCTCATACATTGGTGGCTCCATAATGGTGTTGACTGTGTTTACATGGAACTGGATCCTCTGGTCAGACTGAAGGGATCATTGACTGGAAATGGTTTTTTCCGGCTACTTGGAGATCATTTGCAGCCATTCATGGTCTTCATGTTCCCGAAGAACGATGAAATGTTTATGGGTGATGATGCGCCATGTCACTGGGCAACAGGTTTTCGCAACTGGTTTGAAGAACTTTCTGGACAATTCGATCGAATGATTTGGGCATCCAGATCACCTGACAGGAATCCCCTCAAACACAAATGGGACAAAATCGAGAGGTCAGTTGCAATTATGTACTGCTATAGACGAAGCGTGGCTGAATACTTCTGCATGGGACTTCCAAAGACTTGTGAGTCCATGCCACGTCGAGTTGCCGCACTGCGCCAGGCAAAAGGAGGTCCGACACGATGTTGGGAAATATCTCAAGACTTTTATCACCTCAGTGTACACTGCAGTCCCCAACGTAGAGCTTCCACGGGGATCGTGAAGAAGAAATTAAGACTAATTACAGAGCGCTCAGCGGCGTTTACGCATTCACTCCTCTAGCAAAAAAACGGTTCAAATGGCTCTGAGCACTATGGGACTTAACATCTTAGGTCATCAGTCCCCTAGAACTTAGAACTAATTAAACCTAACTAACCTAAAGACATCACACACATCCATGCCCGAGGCAGGATTCGAACCTGCGACCGTAGCAGTCCCTCGGTTCCGGACTGTAGCGCCTAGAACCGCACGGCCACCACGGCCGGCGCTCCTCTAGCACTCCGTACGTGAAAGGAGCGGGGAAAAGACCTAATAACCCTCTGCCATGCACTCCACAGTGATTTGCAAAATATAGATGCTGATGTAAATGCAGATATGGGAAAGTTTGTTTCAGTTTTGTGCAGGAAAAAAGTCAAATTTCTAAGGCAGGAAGGAAGGAAGATTAAGGTTTAATATCCCGTCGAGGTCATTAGAGACGGAGCTCAAGCTCGGTTAGTCTCTGAATGGAGAAGGAAATCGGCTGTGCCCTTTCATAGGATTTATGAAGCGATTCAGAGAATTCACGGAAAACCTAATTCAGGAAGATCGGGAGCGGGTGGAACTGTCGTCATCTCGAATGCGAGTCCAGTGTGTTAACCACTACACCATCTCGCTCGGTCAAAGACTGACCATCATACGTTTGAATATTACTGTTATTTACACTTTCGATACAGCAAGGGTTAGTATGTATGACTGGAACTGACTACCACAAATAACTGCCGGCCGCGGTGGCCGAGCGGTTCTAGGTGCTTCAGTCCGGAACCGCGCGACTGCTACGGTCGCAGGTTCGAATCCTGCGTCGGGCATGGATGTGTGTGATGTCCTTAGTTTAGTTAGGTTTAAGTAGTTCTAAGTTCTAGGGGACTGATGACCTCCGATGCTAAGTCCCATAGTGCTCAGAGCCATTTGAATTTGAACTACAAATAATGTAACAGTTCATTCTCCCGGTTTTACAACTGTGATACCCACATACACTAGTGACCGGTAGATATACTTCATCTATCCATCTCACTCACAATTCGGAAACTAGTTATACAGCCCGAAATACACTCCTGGAAATGGAAAAAAGAACACATTGACACCGGTGTGTCAGACCCACCATACTTGCTCCGGACACTGCGAGAGGGCTGTACAAGCAATGATCACACGCACGGCACAGCGGACACACCAGGAACCGCGGTGTTGGCCGTCGAATGGCGCTAGCTGCGCAGCATTTGTGCACCGCCGCCGTCAGTGTCAGCCAGTTTGCCGTGGCATACGGAGCTCCATCGCAGTCTTTAACACTGGTAGCATGCCGCGACAGCGTGGACGTGAACCGTATGTGCAGTTGACGGACTTTGAGCGAGGGCGTATAGTGGGCATGCGGGAGGCCGGGTGGACGTACCGCCGAACTGCTCAACACGTGGGGCGTGAGGTCTCCACAGTACATCGATGTTGTCGCCAGTGGTCGGCGGAAGGTGCACGTGCCCGTCGACCTGGGACCGGACCGCAGCTACGCACGGATGCACGCCTAGACCGTAGGATCCTACGCAGTGCCGTAGGGGACCGCACCGCCACTTCCCAGCAAATTAGGGACACTGTTGCTCCTGGGGTATCGGCGAGGACCATTCGCAACCGTCTCCATGAAGCTGGGCTACGGTCCCGCACACCGTTAGGCCGTCTTCCGCTCACGCCCCAACATCGTGCAGCCCGCCTCCAGTGGTGTCGCGACAGGCGTGAATGGAGGGACGAATGGAGACGTGTCGTCTTCAGCGATGAGAGTCGCTTCTGCCTTGGTGCCAATGATGGTCGTATGCGTGTTTGGCGCCGTGCAGGTGAGCGCCACAATCAGGACTGCATACGACCGAGGCACACAGGGCCAACACCCGGCATCATGGTGTGGGGAGCGATCTCCTACACTGGCCGTACACCACTGGTGATCGTCGAGGGGACACTGAATAGTGCACGGTACATCCAAACCGTCATCGAACCCATCGTTCTACCATTCCTAGACCGGCAAGGGAACTTGCTGTTCCAACAGGACAATGCACGTCCGCATGTATCCCGTGCCAGCCAACGTGCTCTAGAAGGTGTACGTCAACTACCCTGGCCAGCAAGATCTCCGGATCTGTCCCCCATTGAGCATGTTAGGGACTGGATGAAGCGTCGTCTCACGCGGTCTGCACGTCCAGCACGAACGCTGGTCCAACTGAGGCGCCAGGTGGAAATGGCATGGCAAGCCGTTCCACAGGACTACATCCAGCATCTCTACGATCGTCTCCATGGGAGAATAGCAGCCTGCATTGCTGCGAAAGGTGGATATACACTGTACTAGTGCCGACATTGTGCATGCTCTGTTGCCTGTGTCTATGTGCCTGTGGTTCTGTCAGTGTGATCATGTGATGTATCTGACCCCAGGAATGTGTCAATAAAGTTTCCCCTCCCTGGGACAATGAATTCACGGTGTTCTTATTTCAATTTCCAGGAGTGTAGTTGAACAATAAACTCCACCCTTTTCTTACTTCTCTGAAAGTATAAATTCGTCTTCATTCTAAGCTTACGTTCATTCTGCCTGTTACTGCTCATCGTATCATACGACTCAACGACCTAATGAGAAGGAACAGCTACTCTGTCCACTACAGAACGAATTACGAACTACTTTTCCATACGAAACTTGGATTCAATGCTTTTCTTCAGGATCTGCGTAGGAAATTCAAGGAGTGATGGAAAGCCAGCCACATCAATTTCCTAAAAGATTTTATTCGGTGGACGTATAAAAATAACTACTTTCTCTCGGAGTATTGGTCTCATCAAATTATTAAAACATGAGTTACTGACGAAACAGCACGTCGTGGTTAGGAGAAATGCAATGAATCAGAAAAGCGCCGAAATGGAAAACAATGCGACTGTTAGCGTTTACAACTGAAACAAACGAAAAGCAGACATGGTGACAAGCGTTGCTGACTTTTGAGAATAACTTAAATTGAACTACACCTATTTTATTAATGGTGGGGTATTTTAGATTTACATGAAACACATTAGTACATACAGAAAAATGAATATCTGTAAAGACGTAACAACAAGCACCCTCTTTGCGCCGGCTAGTCGAAGAGGACACTCAGTGAAGCGACCGTGCTGTGGCAGGAGCACGAAGCACACACTTAGCATGAACATTCTGAGCTCATAAGTAATGTATTTGACTTTATGAAAGAGAGGTCATATGTTTCATCCCTCGAGCATTCCCTCTGCCCTAGATAAGTGCACTGATTCATTTATGAAGTGAGTCATGAAGCCGTTGTATGCTAAGTGTACTACAATAGCCTACAACTGTTGTAAGTAGTTCTCAGATACCAACACTAGGATGGATTTGACCTCCGTGCTAGACCCACATATGTTCAATTAGGTAGAAATATGCGCATCTTGCTTGCCACAGGAATATCTCAACATCACACAGATAGTTCATAGTGACACATGCCATGTGTGCACGAACATTGTCCTGTTGAAAGCTGACACAACGATACTGTCACTTGAGAGGTAATAATGTAGATACACAGTGAAGAGCCAAAGAAACTGGTGCACCTGCCTAATATCGTCTAGCGCCCCAGCGAGCACGCAGAACTCAAATGGCTCTGAGCACTATGGGACTTAACATCTGAGGTCATCAGTCCACTAAACTTAGAACTACTTAAACCTAACTAAACTAAGAACATCACACACCTACATGCCCGAGGCAGGATTCGAATCTGCGACCGTAGCAGTCGCGCGGTTCCGTACTGAAGCGCATAGAACTGCTCGGCCACACCGGCAGGCCGCAGACGTGCCACAAAGCTTTGTGTCGTGCAGTCAGCAAGGGTACACGAGTGGGTCTTTGGCCCCGAAAGCCCATATCTATGATGTTTCGTTGAATGGTTCGCACGCTGAAACTTGTTGTAGGCCCAGCACCGAAATCTGCAGCAATTTGAGGAAGGGCTGCACTTTTGTCACGTTGAACGATTCTCTTCAGTCTTCGTCGGTCTTGACGATTTACCGTAGTACAGATATTCACAGCACACTCGTGAAATGTTCGTACAGGGAAAGCCTCACTTCATCGCTACCTCGGAGATGCTGTGTCCCATCGGTCGTGGGCCGACTATAACACCACGTTCAAACTCATTTAAATCTTGATAACCTTTCACTATAGCAGCAGTTACCGATCTAACAACTGCGCCGGACACTTCTTGTCAGATATAGGCGTTGTCAACCGCAGCGCCGTATTCTGCCTCTTTACATATCTCAGTACTTGAATACGCATGCCTATATCAGTTTCTTTGCCGCTTCCGTGTATTTGACTACGTATGAGCCCTAATTTCTCGTATCTTATCTTCATGATCCTTACAAGAAATGTATGTTGACGGCAGTAGAATCATTCAGCAGTCAGCTTCAGATTCCGATTCTCTAAATTTTCTCAATAGTGTTCCTCGAAAAGAACATTACATTATCTCCAAGCAGTCCCGTTCGAGTTCCCGAAGCATCTTAGCAATACCTACTTGTTGTTCGAATCTACCAGTAGCAAATCTAGCAACCCGCCTCTGAATTGCTTTGATGCTGTCCTCTAATCCGAGCTGGTGTAGATCCTAAACACTAAAAACTAAAAATCGTACAGGCCGACCTCGTCTGCTGACTGACAGAGACCGCCGACAGTTGAAGAGGGTCGTAATGTGTAAAAGGCAGACATCTGTCCAGTCCATCACACAGGAATTTCAAACTGCATCAGCATCCACTGCAAGTACTATGACAGTTAGGCGGGAGGTGAGAAAACTTAAATTTCATGATCGAGTGGCTGCTCATAAGCCACACATCACGCCGGAAAGTACGAAACGACGCTTCAGTGTAGGATGCCCATGGCGTTCCGTTGTGCCATCAGCGTTGCCTCAATCCTGTAGTCTGAAGTCATATCCGATGGTTCCCCACACCATCACGCTATGAGTAATACTACTGTGGCTCTTCAAAACTTTTGATGAATGCGACCTTGTCCAAGCCGCCGCCATGCTTTGCCAACGATGGTCATCTGGTGTAGAGCCGAACCTCAGTTCGTCGCTAAACACAGTGCGACATCTTTCATCAGACGCATGTGCTACCTAGTCACAACACCATTCCAAATGCAGCCATATGTGTTATTGTGTTAACGACAGCGTCCGAGTGGGCTCACAACTGCCTAGTTCAGCTGCTGCCATTCTACGACCTACAGTGCGGTTTGACACAGGATATTGCTGGGAGTCCACTAACTATTCTCAGATGGCAGACACAGACGTGAAGTGGTTACGATACGCTTGCTACACAGTACGGTCCCACTCCTTCCCATTAGTCGGACGCGTTCCCACGTAGTCCATCGTTAGGTCATTATCACAGCCGAATGCCCCATTGCACGATTCGACCAGCCGGTCAAATTAAGAGCCACAAACGGCCCCTTTCAAACTCCATCTGGTACGGGTAACGGTGTCTCAGAAGAGTACACCACACCTCCGTGTCCTTCATTATGATCATTCAACATGTGATGCGGTTGACGCCCCTTATATACCCTAGCAGGTTCGGTAACGATGTGAAACACGAACAACACTAATGCACCTTGGTGGCATTCTACGTGTCCCGGAGAACTGCAGCACGAATCATTTACATATTCTCTAATGATGTGTACATGTACAAAGTCACATCGATATCTGCCCCTGTTTTCTGCTATGAGACTTAACATCTGAGGTCTAGGCGCTGCAGTCCGGAACCGCGGGACTGCTACGGTCGCAGGTTCGAATCTTGCCTCGGGCATGGATGTGTGTGATGTCCTTAGGTTAGTTAGGTTCAAGTAGTTCTAAGTTTAGTGGACTGATGACCTAATATGTTAAGTCCCATAGTGCTCAGAGCCATTTGAACCATCTTTTGCACTCTGCGAGTCACTGTGAAGCCTGTGTCAGAGGATACTTTTTAGTATACTATAAATTAATATTGCTTTCCTTTTCATTTAAGCATGGAATGTGGGAAGAATGACTGCACCTGTGTGAGATGTTATTTACATAATTTAGTCTCACGCGTCTCTATGCAGTATACAGAGCATCCGAGGAGGAACCGCACGTGTCGCAATAAACGTCCTAAATTAGACACTTGTGACCATTTGGTTAAATTATCTGACTGATGGCAAGTTTGCGAAATTGTATGAACCATTCAAAGTTAATATAACATATAAGAACAGTAAAGCCATAATCACAATGGAAACCTTTTCACATGAATTACCCGAATACAAATGACAGTTCAGTATGCGATACTACCGCCATCTGTGTACGTGCTTGTCGCTTCCCAATCACTTTTGTCACCTCAGCGTATTCCTAGATTCATCATTTAAAGTTAGTTCTGGAAACTTTGTAAGTAGGCATTCGCGGGATTGTTTGCGCCTGTCTTCAAGCGTCTACCAATTCAGTTCTTTCAGCATTTTCGCGACTCCCTCCCATGGGTCCAAAAACATGCGACCATTCTTTCTGCCCTTCTCCGTATCCATTCGTTACCTCCTATTAGTCCCAGTTGGTATGGATTCGATGCACTTGAGCAATATTCTAGGATAGGTCGGGCAAGTGGTTTGAACGCAATCTCGTATGTAGACTGATTGCACTTCCTTAGTATTCTGCCAATGAATCGCAGTCTGGCACCTGCTTTACCTACGATTGAGACTACGTGATCGTTCATTTCCTGCCCCTACAAATTGCCACCCAAGCATTTGTACGAGTTAACAGATTCGAACAATGACTCAGTGGCATAGTGGTCGTAGGATACCATATTTTTTCGTTTTGTGAAAAGCAAAATCTTATTTTTCTGATCATACAAAGTGATTTATCGATATCTGAACCACTTTTAAATCTTATCGTTGGCTGACTGACTATTGGCTTTGATTTTCTCAGACTGTTCTTTATTATAGATAAATACACTCCTGGAAATTGAAATAAGAACACCGTGAATTCATTGTCCCAGGAAGGGGAAACTTTATTGACACATTCCTGGGGTCAGATACATCACATGATCACACTGACAGAACCACAGGCACATAGACACAGGCAACAGAGCATGCACAATGTCGGCACTAGTACAGTGTATATCCACCTTTCGCAGCAATGCAGGCTGCTATTCTCCCATGGAGACGATCGTAGAGATGCTGGATGTAGTCCTGTGGAACGGCTTGCCATGCCATTTCCACCTGGCGCCTCAGTTGGACCAGCGTTCGTGCTGGACGTGCAGACCGCGTGAGACGACGCTTCATCCAGTCCCAAACATGCTCAATGGGGGACAGATCCGGAGATCTTGCTGGCCAGGGTAGTTGACTTACACTTTCTAGAGCACGTTGGGTGGCACGGGATACATGCGGACGTGCATTGTCCTGTTGGAACAGCAAGTTCCCTTGCCGGTCTAGGAATGGTAGAACGATGGGTTCGATGACGGTTTGGATGTACCGTGCACTATTCAGTGTCCCCTCGACGATCACCAGTGGTGTACGGCCAGTGTAGGAGATCGCTCCCCACACCATGATGCCGGGTGTTGGCCCTGTGTGCCTCGGTCGTATGCAGTCCTGATTGTGGCGCTCACCTGCACGGCGCCAAACACGCATACGACCATCATTGGCACCAAGGCAGAAGCGACTCTCATCGCTGAAGACGACACGTCTCCATTCGTCCCTCCATTCACGCCTGTCGCGACACCACTGGAGGCGGGCTGCACGATGTTGGGGCGTGAGCGGAAGACGGCCTAACGGTGTGCGGGACCGTAGCCCAGCTTCATGGAGACGGTTTCGAATGGTCCTCGCCGATACCCCAGGAGCAACAGTGTCCCTAATTTGCTGGGAAGTGGCGGTGCGGTCCCCTACGGCACTGCGTAGGATCCTACGGTCTTGGCGTACATCCGTGCGTCGCTGCGGTCCGGTCCCAGGTCGACGGGCACGTGCACCTTCCGCCGACCTCTGGCGACAACATCGATGTACTGTGGAGACCTCACGCCCCACGTGTTGAGCAATTCGGCGGTACGTCCACCCGGCCTCCCGCATGCCCACTATACGCCCTCGCTCAAAGTCCGTCAACTGCACATACGGTTCACGTCCACGCTGTCGCGGCATGCTACCAGTGTTAAAGACTGCGATGGAGCTCCGTATGCCACGGCAAACTGGCTGACACTGACGGCGGCGGTGCACAAATGCTGCGCAGCTAGCGCCATTCGACGGCCAACACCGCGGTTCCTGGTGTGTCCGCTGTGCCGTGCGTGTGATCATTGCTTGTACAGCCCTCTGGCAGTGTCCGGAGCAAGTATGGTGGGTCTGACACACCGGTGTCAATGTGTTCTTTTTTCCATTTCCAGGAGTGTATATCTGCGAAGAACCTGAGATTACTATTAATATTGTCTGCAAGGTCGTTCATACATTAAGTGAAGAGAAAGGAGCCCAATACAATTCCCTGGGGCACACGTGTAGTTACTCTCTGATAACCTCTGCGTTGAGCGACCATAAGCTCGAACCTGAAGTTACATCTACATCGGTCGATGACTCTCCATCCAAGATACATCCTGTGTCCTCCAAATAAAGAAATCCTTAATTCAGTCACAGATCTCGCTTGACACCCAACGTGAAGGTTCTTTGGATAATACGTGTATGTGAGGAACAAAGTCAGATTCCTTTTGGACGTCAAGAAACACAGGATCTGTCTGGCTGCCTTGATTCAAGGATTTCAGGATGTCATGTGAGAAAACAGCAAGATGGGTTTCACATGATCGATGGGGGAAATCATTGCGTTCAAGATCTCTCATTACATTCGCGCTCAGAGCAGGTTATGAGTTCTACAACAAGTGGATGTCAAGGATATTGGACGGTAGTTTCGTGGATAACATCTGCTGCCCTTCTTGTAGTTAGTTGTGACCTGTGCTTTCTTCCAACCACTGGACACAGTTTTTTGTTCGAGGGAACTTCGGTAACTCAGCCGTTAATTCGGTATAGGACTGATATGGATTCCACTGGGGCAAGGAGCTATGTAGAATTCTAACGACTTCAGCTGTTCCTAAACGCCACTAACAATACTATCTATTTTACCCATCTCTGTAGCGGTGCGAGAATTAAATTGGGGCATTAATACTGGGTTCTCGTTCGTGAAAAAACATTTATGATTTTTCTTTCGTATCTTCGATTTCAGTTCCGGTCTTGCCCATGAGTGAATGAACAGTACCTTTGCCGGCCGGGGTGGTCGAGCGGTTCTAGGCGCTTCACTCTGGAACCGCGCGACCGCTACGATTGCAGGTTCGAATCCTGCCTCGGGCATGGATGTGTGTGATGTCCTTAGGTTAGTTAGGTTTAAGTAGTTCTAGGGGACTGATGACCTCAGATGGTAAGTGCCATAGTGCTCAGAGCCATATGAACCATTTTTGACAGTACTTTTGGTGCTACCAACAGCCTTTACATTTGACAAGAATTTATTTGTTCTTAGTGAAAGATGTTTCGATGGTGTTCTACTATGGTTATCATTGAAGCCTTCAAACATTGCCCTCTTGACAGCTAAATGCGCTTTAATCAGTGTCTCTCTGCCTACGGTCCTATGCTTTGTTTTACACGTATTATGCAGTGTTCACTGTTTCTTTAGAAGTTTCTTTACAGTGACTGAATACATGGTGGACCCCTCCCATCACAAACTGTACTGATAGCTGCACATCTGTTCAGTGCATGGTCAACTATTCTTTTAAACTTCAACCATATTCCTCTGCATGTTCTTGTCCTCAGCTAAAAGTTTCAAATTCCTCATTGAGAAATATGTGTTGCTTCATAGCCCTATACATCGTCTGTCCACAATGTTTCGAGACTGATTTTATTCCTGGCGTGCAAGAGACGTCTGCGCAGGAACTATGGCGTCAGCTTCAACAAAAAACAAAAAACTGTAAAAAAACAGATGTATATTGGACCAGTCAGCTGAGAGGTGGCTTTCTTTGTGGGTGGTGGGGACACAAGATTGACTCTCTCTGAGGGATTTTTCTTGTCAGCTCAAAACTACATATGCAAAATATTATTTTTATGTGTTTATAAGCTCAGTACCCGGCGTTGCCTGAGTATGTATTGATTCCAGTCTTCTAATAGTCCATATGCTCCTTCTCCATCTCTGTGTCCATCTCCCACCCTCCCCCCTCTTTGTCCATATCCTCCTACTCCTCTCTATCCGTCTCCTCCTTCCCCTCTCTCTGTTCATCAGCTTGTTTCCTCTCTGTTCATCTCCTTCTCCCTGTTCCAATTCCATCTCCTCACCCCCCCTCTTTCACTATCAGTTTCCTCCTCCCTCCTATCCTCCTCCCTGTCTCTCTGTCCATCTCCTCCTCTGCCATCTCCATTTCATCTCTTCCCCCTTCCTTTCAGTGTCCATCTCCTCTTCTCCCATCTGTCTCTCCATGTCCTCCTCTTCCTTTACTTTATCCATTTCCTCCTCCATCTCTGTCTGTTCATCTCCTCCTCCCTTACCCTCTACCTATCTCTTCTTCCCCCTGTCTCTGTCCATATTCCCCTTTTTCCTTTCTCTGCCATCTCCTCCCCTCCTATCTGTCTCTGTCCATTTCCCCTCCCATATCTCCGTCCATCTCCTCCCTCTCCTATCTGTGCCTGTCTGCTCCTTCCCCTTCACTGTCTGTCCATCTCCTCTCCCCCCCCCCACCCCATTCTTCTCTCTCCTTACTCTCACGCTCACTCCAATAGGATACTGGTGGTTGTTACCTCCACAGTATTTCTTTCCAGATTGTAACTAATATGTGTATCAAATTTTTATTGAAATTATTCCATGGGTTTATGATGAGCTTTTTACCCATAGCTCTCAAAAAAATGGTTCAAATGGCTTTAAGCACTATGGGACTTAACATCTGAGGTCATCAGTCCCCTAGATTTAGAACTACTTAAACCTAACTAACCTAAGGACATCATACACATCCATGCCCGAGGCAGGATTCGAAACTGCGACCGCAGCAGCAGCGCGGTTCCGGACTGAAGCGCCTAGAACCGCACGGCCACAGCGGCCAGCCCCACATACGCACATGTCAAAAATATTTCACATATATTTAACATATTTCACACATGTTTGTACACACACTTCACCGGTATCTCTAGCGAATTTCGCCCTAGAGTTTCATTTTCACGCAGATCTGTGTTTATGATGGCGTATCTCTTCAACTATGTGCTGTACAATGATACAACTTTGCAGGTACATCCAGTCTTATATGTGGCTACTGCCTGAGAAATGTGTTTTGGATAAAGTAGTAGCAACGAAGTAAAAAATTTAAATATCTTGCATGTTAAGGTAGTATTTCAAGCAACTCGGTACTGATGAAGTCATATCTCCTGAACTAAGAGTTTTACAGTTACTAGCGAAAAAGTAATAAATTAAAATACCATGCTTCAGGCGGCAGTTTTATTGTAGGAACAGCGAAAATGTAGTAAGCGGTAGACGTTTCTATTTTCGTCATTTTGTGTGGGTCGTCAGCGAGAGAATCTTTCGTAAAGCTTTCAAATTAGGTGTATAGATTGTTGCAAGTCTACAAGTGCTCTCCTTTTCAAATACTTGATGACTAAAGTATGTTTATTCAAGCGTCGAGTGCTACACTGCTTTTTCACACTTACTCTTTCTCTTCGATAGGTGGATGGTTCTTACCCCATAGCGATTCTTTCTAGACAGCAAGTTATATGTGTACCAAGTTTGGTTTAAATCGGTCCACTGGTTTAAAAGGAGATGTGAAACATAAGTGGATAGATACGTACATGTATGCAATCATATATACATATTTACATCCATTTCAATAGACTACTGGCCATTAAAATTGCTACACCAGGAAGATGACGTGCTACAGATGCGAAATTTAACCGACAGGAAGAAGATGCTGTGATATGCAAATGATTAGCTATTCAGAGCATTCACACAAGGTTGGCGCCGGTGGCGACACCTACAACGTGCTGACATGAGGAAAGTTTCCAACCGATTTCTCATACACAAACAGCAGTTGACCGGCGTTGCCCGGTGAAACGTTGTTGTGATGCCTCGTGTAAGGAGGAGAAATGCGTACCATCACGTTTCCGATTTTGATAAAGGTCGGATTCTAGCCTATCGCGATTGCGGTTAATCGTTTCGCGACATTGCTGCTGGCGTTGGTCAAGATCGAATGACTGTCAGCAGAATATGGAATCGGTGGGTTCAGGAGGGTAATACGGAACGCCTTGCTGGATCCCAAAGGCCTCGTATGACTAGGAGTCGAGATGACGGGCATCTTATCCGCATGGCTGTAACGGATCGTGCAGCCACGTCTCGATCCCTGAGTCAACGGATGGCGACGTTAGAAAGACACAACCATCTGCACGAACAGTTCGACGACGTTTACAGCATCATGGACTATCAGCTCGGAGACAATGACTGCGGTTACCCTTGACGCTGCATCACAGACATGAGCGCCTGCGATGGTGTACTCAACGACGAACCTGGGTGCACGAATGGTAAAACGCCATTTTTTCGGATGAATCCTGGTTCTGTTTACAGCATCATGATGGTCGCATCCGTGTTTGAGGACATCGCGGTGAACGCACATTGGAAGCGTGTATTCGTCATCGCCATACTGGCATATGCACCGAAATTGCGTGAGAATGTAATCACATGTCAGTTCTAGTATAATATATTTGTCCAATGAATACCCGTTTATCATCTGCATTTCTTCTTGGTGTAGCAATTTTAATGACCAGTAGTGTATTTCGTAGACTGCGACCAGGAATGGATTGCCCAAGACCCGCGGTGGGAAGCGTAGGAGTTCTGTCTCTTCCGTGGGTTGATAGTAACTTTAGTGGCCAGTGCCCATGCCTCCTTAAAACATCAGTCTGTAGTTGCGACCTCGTATGCCGTTCAGCAATGCTTCACCCGATGTAAAAAACGAGTTTCACCTTCGAAAAGGTAGCAGACTCTCTTAGGTAACTGACGTGTGGGTTGAAGACCAAAGCGAAGTAACGGAACTCTGTGGCGTCCCTGCAGCCGGAGTTTTCAATGCAGATGTTTTGCCATCGGTAGTGGCACAGAAAGTTCTCCTTTGTAGAAAGGTGTCCTCCAGCAGTCTGAGAAAGGCGTTTGATGGCAAAGTTCGGCGATCAAATTGTCCGCCAGACGTCGTCATTCACCTTTTCGATATAAAAAAAAACGCTAACAGTGGACTGCCGCCGGTATTTTGTGGCGAATATGTTCCCTGAGGCGAATCAGCTGCCAATCTGCGTTCAGTTTTTGCTGAAATCCGAATTGTTCCGGCCGACTAATTCCATGGTTCCCGGTGCACTGAGTCAATCTTGGATGCAAAACCCTGTCAAATATCTTCCCGAGCTTCGGTTGCAGGTAGATGGATCGGTGATCTGTTGGCTGTGCAAGGTCGTGACCAGGCTTCGGTATGGGCATGACTTCCCCAATCTTCCAGGAGGGTGGGAAGTATGCGTTGAGCAGGCAGCCGTTTATTATTCTTGTCAGGAGGACCACCACCATCCGCGGGAGGTGCCGTAAGTCCGCATTGCTGAAGTGGTCCATACGTGGGCCGAGCTGTCCAACTTGCGGATGGTCTTGGTGACCTCTCTAAGCGTTGTTAGCAGAGTTTGCATGGGCTGTAGCCGGAACTGTGTTGTAAAGTCACGAATACATTGGTCAACATGACGGCCATCTCCACCGGGGCCCTGTTGGTCATATTTGGGAATCAACATCTGTTGAGTGTAGGGGTCGGTGAAGAGTTTCGCCTGAAGGAAAGCATCGTCAGCAAAGCATCCGTCAGGACCAGCGGCAGCTCGCTCAGCTGGCTTCTGTTGCCTGACATTCTTCACGAACTTCCATTCGTCTCCAGTCTGCTGTACGAACTG
This sequence comes from Schistocerca serialis cubense, assembly GCF_023864345.2. NCBI lineage: Eukaryota > Metazoa > Arthropoda > Insecta > Orthoptera > Acrididae > Schistocerca > Schistocerca serialis. The sequence continues at coordinate 858,416,864 of NC_064640.1, read as the reverse complement.
GTAATTGTCGATTCCCACGCCTGCTGACGCCACTCAGCGACACGTTTGTGTAAGTAACGTGGAAAATGCTGCACTTCTCCTCTGTCTGCTGGGTGCCGGAATACCTGTCATCATTTGTGGACGCAGCTCCGCAAAATCTTCGGGTCTTACAGGGGTGGTGGAAAGGAGTCAAACTGCCTATGTGGAAGTAGCGTAACTGCCACGGCTGGTTCATATGATCACTTAATTTTCGTCATCAACACCTCCAACTTGACATCGATGTGTGCTTTCGTGAGGATGTGTATAGTCAACCCGACATAGTCCAGATACTTGCAAAAAAATGATTCAGATGCCTCTGAGCACTATGGGACTTAACTTGTAAGGTCATCAGTCCCCTAGAACGTAGAACTACTTAAACCTAACTAACCTAAGGACATCACACACATCGATGCCCGAGGCAAGATTCGAACCTGCGACCGTCGCGGTCGCGTGTTTCCATACTGTAGCGCCTATAACCGCTCGGCCGTCCCGGCCGGCCCAGATACTTGCAAAACTGGTCCCAGTCGACCTCAATTTGTCTGTCGCAAGAAGTAAACGACTACTGCATTCGATGATTCCCACAACAGGTAAGTGTTTGGAGTGCATTTCCTTTATTATCCTGAGTTGAAAGTTCGAATCGAAAACATTTTTAAGCACTATATCCAAGACGTCATCCGTCTGGTGTTCAAAATAGGCTCATAGGCTGCGGAGGGCCATGGACTACCCAATTCAGCCACTCCTGCATCTCGCAGAGGATTTCAGCTCTGGTGTTTGTCTTTAGGGGGTGGCTCAAATGGCTCTACGCACTGTGGGACTTAATATCTGAGCTAATCAGTCCCCTAGACTTAGAAGGGCCGTCGAGCAGATGAACAAAACTATAGGCCTATATCTCTGACATCGATCTGTTGTAGAATTTTAGAACATGTTTTCTGCTCGCGTATCATGTGATTTCTGGAAACCCAGAATCTACTCTGTTGGAATCAACATGGATTCCGGAAACAGTGATTGTGTGAGACCCAACTCGCTTTATTTGTTCATGAGACCCAGAAAATATTAGATACAGGCTCCCAGGTAGATGCCATTTACCTTTACTTCCGGAAGGCGTTCGATACAGTTCCGCACTGTCGCCTGATAGACAAAGTACGAGCCTACGGAATATCAGACCAGCTGTGTGGCTGGATTGAAGAGTTTTTAGCAAACAGAACATAGCATGTTGTTCTCAATAGAGAGACGTTGGTTCAAATGGTTCAAATGGCTCTGAGCACTATGGGACTTAACTGCTGTGGTCATCAGTCCCCTAGAACTTAGAACTACTTAAACCTAACTAACCTAAGGACATCACACACATCCATGCCCGAGGTAGGATTCGAATCTGAGACCGTAGCGGTCGCGCGGTTCCAGACTGTAGCGCCTACAACCGCTCGACTACTCCGGCCGGCTGAAGAGACGTCTACAGACGTTAAAGTAACCTCTGGCGTGCCACAGGGCAGTGTTATGGGCCATTGCTTTTCACAAGATATATATAAATGACCTAGTAGATAGTGTCGGAAGTTACATGCGGCTTTTCGCGGATGATGCTGTAGTATACAGAGAAGTTGCAGCATTAGAAAATTGCAGTGAAATTCAGGAAGATCTGCAGCGGATAGGCACTTGGTGCAGGGAGTGTCTACTGACCCTTAACATAGACAAATGTAATGTATTGCGAATACATAGAAAGAAGGATCCTTAATTGTACGATTATATGATAGCAGAACAAACACTGGTAGCAGTTACTTCTGTAAAATATCTGGCAGTATGCGTACGGAACGATTTGAAGTGGAATGATCATATAAAATTAATTTTTGGTAAGGCGGGTGCCTGGTTGAGATTCATTGGGGGAGTCCTTAGAAAATGCAGTCTATCAACAAAGGAGGTGGCTTACAAAACACCCGTTCGACCTGTACTTGAGTATTGCTCATCGGTGTGGGATCCGTACCAGGTCGGGTTGACAGAGGAGATAGAGAAGATCCAAAGAAAAGCGGCGCGTTTCGTCACAGGATTATATGGTAAGCGTGATAGCGTTACGGAGATGTTTAGCAAAGTCAAGTGGCAGACTCTGCAAGAGAGGCGCTCTGCATCGCGGTGTAGCTTGCTATCCAGGTTTCGAGAAGGTGCGTTTCTGGATGAGGTATCGTATATATTGCTTCCCCCTACTTATACCTCCAGAGGAGATCACAAATGTAAAATTAGAGAGACTCGAGCCCGCACGGAGGCTTTCCGGCAGTAGTTCTTCCTGCGGACCATACGCGACTGGAACAGGAAAGGGAGGTAATGACAGTGGCACCTAAAGTGCCCTCCGCCACACACCGTTGGGTGGCTTACGGAGTATAAATGTAGACGTAGATGTAGAACTATTTAAACCTAACTAACTTAAGGACATCACACACATGCATTCCCGAGGCAGGATTCGAACTTGCGACCGTAGCAGCAGCGCGGTTCCGGACTGAAGCGCCTATAACCGCTCGGCCACAGCGGCCGGCCTTTAGGGGGATGTCGGGAGACGAGTTTTGCACTGAGGTCACCAGTGAGAAAAATTTTATGATATCGCTCAGAAACAGCCAGAAGGTGTTCCTTAATTAGCGGGGATGCGGGTTTGATTGATGCAGCCAAAAACATTACAGTCCCACACATGGTGGGAATCGTCAGTGCCGCTGCCTCCATGCTTTGAGGAGCTGGTAGCGTTTCCATGTGGTATCGAAATGAGTTTCAAACGAAGATTGCCGTTCCTCCGCCGCGCTATTCGTGCCTATTGGTGTGGAATGCTCGCGCGTTTTGAAGTCAGAAGGCGCCTGTGTCCTTTAATTGTGTCTCCTTAACCATCGTCAGGTCGAGACAGTGTTGCGATAAAAAGTCGTAAAGATCTGTCTTCTTAGTAAGGAATGATAATTAAAATCAAGACCCTACGCTGTGCCCCGACTGGGACTCGAACCCGGGACCTCCTGCTTACGTGGCAGACGCTCTATCCATCTGAGCCACCGAGGGCACAGAGGACAGTGCGACTGCAGGGATTTATCCCTTGTGCGCTCCCCGTGAACCCACATTCCCAAATTAATGTCCACACACTACATTCGTAGTGTCCCTGTCCATTACGCTCATTACTCGCGGCAGACAATCTTACCGAGTGCGTAAGAGTTCGGGCAATATGTATCCAACCGCACAGAAGAAGGAGGTCAATGGCCGGTTAGCCTTAACTATATGAAGATGGTATCTGTTCTTTCGGACATGTCAGAAAGAACAGATACTATCTTCATATGTCTTATTAAGGGGGTCATTTGCAGTCCAGTTCAGGTATCTGAGGCGTCTCGTTTGAGGCCTGAGGTCTATTTCAGGCGACACAAGGGAGTGGATGAATCCTTCCACGAGCCAGTGGAAGGAGGTGGCCTTCAATTGGATCGATCTAACAAGGGGGGGCCGCCAATTGTGAAATTCAGATTCGATTCATACTGCGCATAATAAAAGCTCATGGCCAGAGGTGTAATGTGGCAAAGCACCAAGATGCACTTCTCGGCCGTTGTCGAGAAAATCGACAGTTAAAAGAAACAGTTTTGGTGAAATACTCTCTACGATGTGTCATTTTCTACGGCGTGGTGGTGCAGCGGTAAGCGCTCGGGTTCGTAATCCGAAGATCGTCGGATCGAATCTCGCTCCATGCAACTTCTTTTAGTACTTGTTTTTTGTAATTCATATATATATATAAAATTCCCGGCAATCTGTTGCAACAATTATGCATATAATAAGTTGTTGAAAGTCGTTTGTCGTGGAAAAACTGGCGACTTCGAACATCATTATGTTTTCCGCAAACAAAGTTGTATTTCATAAATGTTATTAATTGTCTTCATAATGTTAACCACGTATAGTTAACGGAAGACGTAGAAACGAATACGTATAGCGTAAGTCAAACGTTCTAATTAGAATAGAGACCCCACGAACACAAACTTGCTGTGGCAGGTATGAAATATAAACTCCGTTACTCGCTCGTTACACTTGAAGGACAGATGTTGAATGGGCCGAAACGAGCCGCCCCATAACAGCGTAGTTGCCTGCTAACTTCGAAAGAAGGTAGATGCGGTCCCTAGCGCAACTTATAACATCGTCGAAAATCAGTGCGGACGGGAGAGCTTTGGTACACCCTGTTAAACAAACGGAAAAATGGAGGCGGTACAATTGGAGAGCGATCCGCCTTCACCAACATGCATAAGCAATTCATTAATAGTTTTTATATATATATATATATATATATATATATATATATATATATATAATTAGTTTTATGCAATTCAAATATATATATATATATATATATATATATATATATATATATATATATATATTTGAATTGCATAAAACTAATAATAAAAAAAATATTGCATGGCGCGAGATTCGATCCGGGGATCTTCGAATTACGAACCCCAGCGCTTACCGCTGCGCTATGACGCTGTAGGAAATCATTAATCGTAGAGAATATTTCACCGCCACGGTTTCTTTTAACTGTCGATTTTCTCGACAACGGCTGAGAAGTGCATCTTGGTGCTCTGCCACATTACACCTCTGGCAATAAGCTTTTCTTATGCGCAGTATGAATCTAATCTGAATTTCACAATTGGCAGCCTCCCCTTGTAAGAAGATCTACGATGTTCTGCTACGAGAGGGTGCTTGCGTCTACATTGGTAGGCGCAGACGTATCTGATCCATTATTGAATGCGCCTGAGGAGTCCTGTTTGGTTGTCGCCAACCTTTCGTTGAAGGACGGTGGCGAGAAATTGACGCTTCCGCCATATCAGGTGGTGTGGTTGACGCTGCATTGTGCGCCGCCAGTGGGTGCTGTGCAATCGCTAGTTTCGGCTGAGTCTGCGTCGGTGTCTGGTCTTGGACTTACACAAGAGCTCTTGGTACTCCTCGCAGCCATGGCACGAGGCAGGGGGGTCCCCCTCGCAGTTGGTGCATTTCACCTTGGACGGATATGGCAGCGTACAGTGCTTGGAGGCTGGTGACACAGCGGACACAGCGTGCAGCAACTGAACAATAGTTCGCTGTATGATCGAACCTCTGGCACCATTTACATTAAGTTGGCCTGCCTTTGCACCTGAACATTTCGAGGCGAACTACAGTAGTGTACACCGTAAATCTTGTCGCTATTCTTCGACTTAGGTAGATGTACTACAAAAACTGGCATGGCCAGTAAGTTGTTAGTCATTTCGTCTCGCTTTTCATACTGGTACGCTCTCGCCAAGGTGATTCCTTTCTCATGTAGCGCCCGTGTAACGTCAGCCATCGGTACTTGGTAGTTTTATGACCATTTTTAGCTGTTTTGCCCCTAGAGGTGGGTTGTTGTACTGCTCGAAGAATTGAAGTGTCCTGATAAAGAATCGAAATGATACTTCATTGTCTCCTTGGTGTATCACCTTAAGGAAGCCTTTCAAGTGCTGCTTTAAGGTGTTGAGTTTCGGACAATTTCGTTTGTAGGAAAGCGCGATCGGCGGTATTCTGCTCAGCGGTGTAGGTTTAGCCGCGGTTTCTGACTGGTAGGTGGGGATGGTAACCGATCTGCCCCTATCTCCCCATGCTCGGAGGTTTGTGGGGCGATCATCTGGGTCAGCTGAATTTTCCGTTTCCACCTCTGCCTTCCGTGTTATCGGGGTTTCTCCTTCAGCCGGTTGTCGGCGCTGTCGACGCTTGTATTGAATGGTTTCAAAATCAGCGTCTCGTGATTTTTACGCGTCTGTAACGTCATCCGTCTCCTCGTCGCTCGAGAGAGATGAAGAAGCGTCAGGTGAAAGGTCCTCTTCCATGTTGTGGTCTGGGATTTGGCCCTCTCCAACAGGAGTATGGTTTTCTTTAAAATTTTTGGCTTTCGGGCCATTCCCACTCAGCCATATGAACAGTGTAATGTCAATTACGACGATACGAATATAAGGACAACACAACACGAAGTCCCCGAGCGGAGAAAATCTCAGACCCGGCGGGGAATCGAACCCAGGCCCCTTCGCCTAATAATCCGCCGCACTTACCTACGGGCGAATGTTGGGCGGTGGCAGTCTAGTGTCTCGGAGTGAGTCGTTGTTGAATGGTAGCAATACGAGCGCCGTCGGCGGTCGTAAAGCGTTGAGTTGTTGCCCTCTCAAAAGCAGTGTCCTTAGTCTGTGATGTCATCCTCTCGGGTCCTCTTGGCATCGCACGGGTCGTCGTAAACGGAGCAGCCGATGAGGCCACCGGAGCGACGAGGCCCGCTGGCCGGCGGCAATCGACCGACAGCGGCGCGGCAGAGGCGGCTCCGCGTTGTGCTTGCTGCGGCATCGCGCACTCCAGTGCGAGCAGGCAGTTTTACGCAGTTTGCGTGCGAGCAACATTTCCAATTGAAGTGTTGAAGATATCCTCCAGAATATTCTGAAGAAGAGAATACTGTGTGCAAAATTTTTCACACACATCTTGTCTCTCGAACATAAATAACTACTTGTGGACACCTGCCGCGTCTTGATAAAAATGCAAGTTGCAGACAACTGTTATCGGAAAAAAATCGCCACAACCGAAGAGACTTTATGTTATCAAGACGAATGTGTCACAAAAGACGGAGCTCAGAAATTCACACGAAGAGTCATCGTTTTGACGACATACCCGACATTCATGCCAATGTGACGATCCATTTGAGCAACATCCCAAAGAAGAACTTTTCTGACGCTTTCGCACGGTTGAATAAAGTGAGGGGAGACTACGTAGAGCAGCTGAAGCATTAAAGCAACCATCTTAACGTTTCTCTGTTTTTGATTCATCAAGCCTCGAAACTTTTTGGAATAACATAGTTTAAGAAGGTGTAAGTGTGATTCATAGGGATAAGAACTCATCGTTTTTAACCGTCCTACCACCACGATTTTTCCGTTTCACTGTGTACCACTGGGGTCATAAAGAGCCCACTGGGGTCATAATTTACATGACATATACTGGTAGTAATTTAATCGTTCAAATGGCTCCGAGCACTATGGGACTTAACATATGAGGTCATCAGTCCCCTAGAACTTAGAACTACTTAAACGTAAATAACCTAAGGACATCACACACATCCATGCCCGAGGCAGGATTCGAACCTGCGACCGTAGCGGTCGCTCGGTTCCAGACTGTAGCGCCTAGAACCGCTCGGCCACTCGAGCCGGCAGTAATTTAATGATCTAATATAAAACATACACTACAGTTGTTCAACATAACAGTCATCATTCTGTTTTCATAACTACTACATTCAAGAGACAAAAAGAAATTTATAGTGGGGTCATCCTAACCCCAGTATTATCCAGTGTTAAAGTAAATAAATAAATGTTAATAAATAAATGTTAATGTGTTGTAAATATAAAACTGAAAAAACTGTCATTGGATACAAATGACTCAGAGAGAAAAACTCAAATATTTTTGAAAGACTAGCTTTGAAAGTAAGGGAGATACACTTTTTCATTTTACTTATGCAGCCACATGAATCCCAAGTCGTACTAGAAAGAGTATAACAACCGCTGAAGCACAGAACCCTAGTAATGGGTACAGAGCTAAACGACAAATGATAATTTCAAAGTGGTTCAAATGGCTCTAAGCACTATGGGACTTAACAGCTGAGGTCATCAGTCCCCTACACTTAGAACTACTTAAACCTAACTAACCTAAGGACATCACACACATCCATGTCCGAGGCAGGATTCGAACCTGCGACCGTTGTTTTGGGGGGGGGGGGGGGAAGAAGACCAGACAGCGAGGTCATCGGTCCCATCGGATTAGGGAAGGAAGTCGGCCGTGCCATTTGAAAGCAACCATCCCGGCATTTGCCTGGAGCGATTTAGGGAAATCACGGAAAACCTAAATCAGGATGGCCGGACGCGGGATTGAACCGTCGTCCTCCCGAATGCGAGTCCAGTGTCTACTTACTGCGCCACCTCGCTCGGTCCTGCGACCGTAGCAGCAGCGCGGCTCCGGACTGGAGCGGCTAGAACCGTACGACCACCGCGGCCGGCAATAATAATTTCATTGTTGCATATATTTCGTGTAACAGCTGGTTAACGTAAAAGTCATCACTGTGTTTTCATAAATGTTACACTCAAGAAACGAACATTTTAAACTGTGTACATATTTGTCCCTGTGGTACTCGATGGAGAAACCATGAATAATTTTTAATGTGTTCTAAATACAAAAATGAACGAAACATCACTGGATTCAATTGTTGAAAATTAGGTGGACTGAGGAGGTTCTGTGCAGAATCAGAGAGAAAAGGAATGTGTGGAAAACACTGATAAGGAGAAGGGACAGGATGACAGGACATCTGTTAATACATCAGGGAATGACTTCCACGATAGTAGAGGAACCTGTAGAAGGCAAAAACTGTAGAAGAGGACATAGATAGGAATACATCCAGCAAATAATTGAGGCCATAGGTTGCAAGTGTTACTCTGAGATGAAGACGTTGGCACAGGAGAGGAAATCGTGGCGGGCCGCATCAGACCAACCGGAAGACTGATGACTCCCCCTCCCCCAAAAAGAAAATGCTTTCTGGAGTTTGGTGTCTCTTTCTAAATTGGCTTTACTGCCTAGTCGTGTTGGTACTATCATTTCTCACAGATGTTTAAAAGAAGACACATCTGAAATTCTCCCATAGCTCGCATGTAGTGCGGATCTTCTGATACTTTTATGCAAATTTTCCATCAAATGAGTCTCCCATATGATATTTGAAGGCCTGTTTTAATGCTACCTCATGTATCTTCTCTATGGCGAACTTGGTTTTCTCACTGGTGAAGGTAGTTAGGTCGTCGGAAAAACCTAGACGCTTCTCTCTGATTCTCTGCCCCGAGGTCCCGTAGTTTATATCCTTGATTTCCTCCCCTATTATATGATGACTTTGTCTAACACAATACTAAACAGAAGCGAGGAGAGGCTATTTCCTTGTCAAACTTCTGTATGTATTTCAAAAGTATTATACATTTTACCCAGAACCTTGACTTGAGATGTTATGTCTATGAAGATCTGGCAGATTACTTCCCTAGTCCTCCTGTCTACCCTGGGCTCTTCTAAAGTGTCCTAAACAGCTTGTCTGTCAACAGAGTCATAAGCCTCCTTGAAATCCACAAATGTGACATACGTGTTGGTACTACGACGTATCCTTGGTATTGACTTCAAACACCAAATCCGCACAAACAAGATTTACCTTTCCTAAAGCCTGCTTGATATTCACCAATAAAATGACCTGATTGTTGTTTAACTTTGTGTCAGAGATCTTTGGATAGAATCTCGTGTATAACCAGCAGAAGGTGTAACCTCTGGTTGTTTGTGTCTGCTCTATCACATTTTTATGCAACGGATGTACAGTAGTTTCCCTTCAGTTCTATGGTATCGTTTCAGCTTTCCATTTTTCTGATAAAAGTGCACGAATTCGTCTTATGAGGTCATCTCCCACTATTTTTAAAATTTTTTCTGCTGTTGTGCCTCTCTTAGCGGTTTCTTATTTTTGAGTGATTGAATTATCCCCCTTGTTTCTTGAATTGTAGGTGAATGAGAGTCCGTGTTTGGTACCGGTTTCTCAAAATGCGCACTCTCCGCTGGAGGACTACAGTTCAGTAAATTTTGAAAATAATCAGCAAGTTTCATGTAGTTCCCTCTATTGTTTGTCTCTGATTTTCCATTAATTTGACGAAAACACTTAAAAACTGAAAAAAAGTGCAGGTTATTCTCGTTTTTAAGAAGGGCTTTAGGTCACATACACATATTTATAGGCCTATATCGTTGACGTAAATTCTAGGAGTATGGAACACATTTTATGCTCAAGAATTATGACGTTCTCGGAGAAGGAAAATCTACCTTATAGAAATGAACATCGATTCCACAAACAGACATCCTGTGAAACTCAGCTCGCTCTGTACCTCCGTTAGAGCTATGTATTTGAATACGCCAACCTATATCAGTATCTTTGGCGCTTTGGTTTATATACACACATCAAAAAAAGTTTTGCATCACCCTGGTTACCAGAACTCCTGAAGATAGACATTGACTGTGGCTATTTCATTGCAGGCGCAGGCACTTTGACTGTTCATAGATGTCACTAAACCTGCCCAAAGATGTAAACAAGCATGCGTGACCAGCTCTTATTAGACGGAGGGAGTCCGACAGCCGATCAGTTCCAGTCATGCCACCAGGAAGAAGGTACACGGTTTGGTGTCACCGCCAGACACCACACTTGCTAGGTGGTAGCTTTAAATCGGCCGCGGTCCATTAGTACATGTCGGACCCGCGTGTCGCCACTGTCAGGGATCGCAGACCGAGCGCCACCACAAGGCAGGTCTCGAGAGACTGACTAGCACTCGCCCCAGTTGTACGGACGACGTAGCTAGCGATGCACACTGACGAAGCCTCGCTCCTTTGCCGAGCAGATAGTTAGAATAGCCTTCAGCTAAGTCAATGGCTACGACCTAGCAAGGCGCCATTAGTAACAATGCATGTATCTATGGAGTCTCACTTGTATCGTCACAATCTCCAGATGTACCAAAAGGATGGATTAAAGTTAAGTATTCCAGAAGCTACGTACTTTTCTTTATAGCATTCATTACATATCCTGTTTCAGATCTCACGCCATCCTGCTTTAGCTTAGCGCGTGCCTTTCGGCTTCCTCTCATTGTGTCTAGGCTGTCTTGTCTAGACACAACACACGGCATGTGTTGTCTGTAGTTCAACCATGCCTAGACGGTCAATACCGCTGATCGATCGCGTCCGGATTGTTACTTTGTGCCAGGAAGAGCTCTCAACAAAGGAAGTGTCCAGGCCTCTCGGAGTAAACCAAAGCGATGTTGTTCGGACATGGAGGAGATACAGACAGACAGGAACTGTCGATGACATGCCCCGCTCAGGCCGCCCAAGGGCTACTACTGCAGTGGATGACCGCTACCTACGGATTAGGGCTCGGAGGAACCCTGACAGCAACTCCATCATGTTGAACAATGTTTTTCGCGCAGCCACAGGATGTCGTGTTACGAATCAAACTGTGCGCAATAGGCTGCATGATGAGCAACTTCACTTCCGACATCCATGGCGAGGACCATCTTTGCAAACACGACACCATGCAGCGCAGTACAGATGGGATCAACAACATCCTGAATGGACTGCTCAGGATTGGCATCACGTTTTTTCACCGAGGAGTCTCGCGTATGCCTTCAACCAGGCAATCGTCGAAGACGTGTTTGGAGGCAACCTGGTCAGGCTGAACGCCTTAGACACACCGTCCAGCGAGTGCAGCAAGGTGGAGGTTCCCTACTGTTTTTGGGTGGCATTACGTGGGGCCGACGTGCGCCGCTGGTGGTCGTCGAAGGTGATGTGACTGCTGTACGATACGTGAATGCCATCCTGCTACCGATACTGGAACTACATCGGCAGCATACTGACGAGGCAATCGTCTTCACACGGACGACAATTCGCACCCCAATCGTGCACATATTGTGGATGACTTGCTTCAGGATAACGAAATTGCTCAACTGGAGTAGCCAGCATGTTCTCCAGACATGAACCTTGTCGAACATGCGTGTGATAGATTGAAAAGGGCTGTTTATGGACTATGTGACCCACAAACCACTCTGAGGGACCTACGCCAAATCGTTGTTGAGGAGGGGGACAATCTGGACCAACAGTGCCTTGATGAACAGGTGGATAGTATGCCACGACGAATACACGCATGCATCAATGCAAGAGGACGTGCTACTGGGTATTAGAGGTACCGGCGTGTACAGCAGTGAGGACCACCAGCTCTGAAGGTCTCGCTGTGTGGTGGTACAACATGAAATGTGTGGTTTTCATGAGTAGTAAAAAGGGCGGAAATGATGTTTATGTTGATCTCTATACCAGTTTTCTGTACAGATTCCGGAACTCTCGGAAACGAGGTGATACAAAACTTTTTCTTAATGTGTGTAGTTCCAGTAGGAAAAAAACTCGGCGTTGTAATTCGGCGACATAAACTATAAAAATTAATTGTGAGCATCAGGAAATTTGCCATGTTGTTCGCTATAGCTCGGCGAAAACCTCACCTCGATGTATTTATTCATTGTCGATATACACTGAAGCGCCAAAGAAACTGATATAGGCATGCGTATTCAAATACAGAGATATGTAAGCAGGCAGAATACGGCGCTGCTGTGGACAACACCTGCATACGACAGCAAGTGTCTTGCACAGTTGTTAGATCGATTACTGCTGCTGTAGTGGAAGATTATCAAGATTTAAATGAGTTTGAACGTGGTGTTATAGTCCGCGCTCGAGCGATGGCACACAGTATCTCCGAGGTTGCGATAAAGTGGCGATTTTCCCGAACGACCATTTCATGTGTGCACTGTGAATATCAGGAATCCAGTAAAATATCAAATCTCCGACATCGCTGTGGCCGGGAAAATATCCTGCAAGAGCGGCACCAACGACGACTGATAAGAATGGATCAACCCGACAGAAGGGCAACCCTTCAGCAAATTTCTGCAGATTTCAATGCTGGGCCATCAAGAAGTGTCAGTGTGCAAACCATTCACTGATAAGGGCTTTCGGAGTTGAAGGCCCACTCGTGTACTCTTGATGACTGCACGACACAAAGCTTTATGCCTCGCCTGGGCCCATAATCATTGACATTGGACTGTTGACGATTGGAAACATGTTGCCTGGTCGGACGAGTCTCGTTTTAATTGTATCGAGCGGATGGACATGTACGGGTATCAAGACAACCTCATGAATCCATGGACCCTGCTTGTCAAAAGCGGACTGTTCAAGCTGGTGGAGGCTCTGTAATAGTGTGGGGCGTGTACAGTTTGTTTGATACGTCTAGCTACGGGTCTGACAGGTGACACGTACGGAAGCATCACGTCTAAGCACCGGTATCCATTCATGCCCATTGTGTATTCCGACGTACTTGGGCAATTCCAGCAGGACAATGCGACACCCCACAGGTCCAGAATTGGAACGGAGTGGCTCCAGGAACACTCTTCTGCGTTTGAAAACTTCCGCTGGCCACCAAACTCCCCAGACATAAACATTATTGAGCATATCTGGGTTGCCTTGCAACGTGCTGTTAAGAAGAGATCTCCACCCCCTCGTACTCTTGCGAATATATGCACAGCCCGGAACGATTCATGGTGTCAGTTCCCTCCAGCACTACTTCAGGCGTTAGTCGAGTTCATGCCACGTCATGGTTCAAATGGCTCTGAGCACTGTGGGACTCAACATCTGAGGCCATCAGTCCCCTAGAACTTAAAACAAATTAAACCTAACTAACCTAAGGACACCACACACATCCATGCCCGAGGCAGGATTCGAACCTGCGACCGTAGCAGTCACGCGGTTCCAGACTGAAGTGCCTAGAACCGCACGGCCACAGCGGCCGGCGCCACGTCATGTTGCGGCACTTCTGCGAGCTCGCGGGGTTCCTACACGATATTAGAGAGGTGTACCAGATTCTTTGGCTCTTCAGTGTACATATGTACAAGTCTCCCCAGGAACACGGAATCAAAGCAGAAATATGGAATTTAAATGACAATTATCTCACACAAGAAACTCACATAATTAGATCAAACATTTGGGGAATTGAACAAATACCTGCAGAGTGGAAATGTGCATTTATTCATCCTCTCCACAAAAAAGGAATGTAAACCAATCCAAATAATTATAGAGGAATTTTACTGCTCCCTGTAGTATCCAAAATTCATTCATAGCCCCTGTTGACGAGTAGAACAGGCGGACCATTTAATAGGAGAGTAGCAGGCGGGGTTTCGCAAAGGTCGATCTTGCATTCAACAGATATGGAGTCTAAAGACAGCCTTCCAAATGAGGTGTAGAAATACTGTGGTAACTTTGGTCGACTTTAAAAAGGCTTATAATTCAATAGCTTATTCAACAGATTATTTCACACTTTAGAGGACTTCAAGGGTGACAGGAAAACAAGATCAGTTATTCAACAGACATTAGCAGGTACAACCTCCGAAGTTAAATTCTTGGGATAAACGTCAGAAGCATTTCATATTCATACTGGCGGAAAAAATCGTGAGGAGACAGGAAAAGAAAATAAAGGTAATTCAACTCGGGATTAAAAAAGAGCAAAGAATCAGTGTGAAGTGTCTGGCTTTTGCGGACGATCTTGCCATTCTAACCAAGAACAGCCAGACTTGCACTGGAGAAATTTCACTAAATCTCACAGAAAACTGGTCTACAAATCTTCGAGAAGACTCAATACATGGAAAGGAAGCGTGCAGATAATCTCCTCATTAAAACTCAGTACGGGAAAGTGGCACGAGATGCCCACTCAAATATCTGGGAGAGATAATCCAGTCATCAAGACTGAATCCAGTCAAAAAAGAATCTCCAACTTACGGAAACCATATAGGCTCACTTGGAACCACTACAATAAAAACTCTGTTTCTGTCAGTGCAAAACTAAGGCATTACATCAAAGTGATTCTACCAGAAGCACTCTACGCTGTAGAAACTACAATGATTCATGGTCGTACCGAAATTAGAGAAATTGAAAATCACGAAAGAAAAACTCTGAGCAAAATATATGGAACAGTGTTTCGGGAAGGAATTTGGATACAGAGGCTAACAAAACAGATCTACAGAGAGATATAAACAATAACTGACAACTTTAGAAAGAGAAGAACGTAATTTTATGGACATGTCAGCAGTATGAACAAGAACAGGATCACAAGGCAAATCTTTGACACAGCGAACACTAGCAAGAACAAGACGAAGTGAATCACTGAAACAGAAGAAGACATTAAGGAGCCGGGAATCACGCAAGACAACATGAACAATCAATAACAGTTCAGGAACATCATAAAGAAACATACACTTAACATAAACACACCGACAAAAGAACTGAAAATAAACGGTCGGAAGAATGCAACAAAGAGCACAGCGAGCACATGAAGAAAATTTGGGAAGAGTGAAGAAAGAAGAAGAAGAAATCATGACTACTCAAGTTCAATCACTCTCTTAAAAGGGAACAATCGAAAATAGTAATAAGAAACTTAGTAACGTTTGTGCATCTTAACCGGATATCCAGTCCATCAATCCAGCGCACAGCACCTGGAGTTGCCAGCAGGAACTCCTCTTCGTCGCCATGATAGGCTCAAATCTTGCAATCATTCACAATGTGAAGACTACCGTATTTTACGGGCTGTAAGACGCCATGGACTATAAAATGCGCTTCACTTTTTTAAACAATTTTCTAAAAAAATAACATAGTTTTTATTATTATAGTGCAAATACAGACTAAAAAAAATCTTAGTTTATGAAACCGAACCTACCTTTAAAATCTCTGAAAATTGTCGACTGAACTTTTCTTCTTCTTCTTCTTCTTCTGCTTCTGCTTCCTCTTCCTCTTCATCGTCATCGTAGTCCTCGTCATATGTAAAATGGTATTCACTGCCATCGAGAGCGTTACTTATTCTGCACTTCTTGAAAGATTTAACAATAATGTCTTCTCTCAATCTAGACGACGACTGTTTTATCCAGTGACACACTTGTTTGATTTTCGGTCGTTTTAAAGCTCTCTTCGGTATGAATACATGTTGGCTTTCATCTGTCATCCATTTGTTCCATTCCTCTCTCATATATTCTTTAAATGGTTTATTTTTCGAGACATCGGGAGGTTGCAGTTGTGAAGCAAGTCCTCCCAGAAAAACAGCAAGCTCTGTATTTCCCTGTATCATTTACTGTTTCACAGAATTTTTCAAATAGCTACTAAACTGATCTAGCATAAGAACAGAACTCTTCTTCAATAAAGCACCTTTCCTTCTCTCCCACACTCTATTAATCCATAATTTCATACCAGCATCGTCAATACATCCCTTGTCGTGTACGTGAACAACAACGCCTGGTGGTATTTCAGCAGCTTTTGACACTGTTTTCCGCTTGAAAATGATCATTGGATTAAATTGCTACAGTTCTTCAACTGTTGAGCCAGGTTCAGAGGGTGCGGTTTGCAGAGGTGTACAAATTCCCCTTGCAGCCTGCTTGCCCCTATAGTTCAATTCTTTTATCTTGGCGGCTCGCGCATGCCCGCCCAGACGCGGGAGATTGCTGCGTTGCCAGTTGCACACGACGCACGCGTCAAGAGAAGCAGCGCCGTTGTATAGCATAGTTCGCAAGCTTACGTTTAGGGGGGAGCGCGCAGTTCACGAAATAAAGCCATCACGGCCGCATTAACCCTTTCGCTGCTACAAAGACGTGCTCCCTGCATTCCGCACTGTGCGCGATTTTGTCACTGCACTGCTCGCCTGTGCAGACACATGGTGTTCCGAATGCTTTGACACGCTTATCATTCGATTCCACAAAAACTATTTGGCCCAAAAATTTGATTTTTACACATCTTCTTGGCTGATAACTTCCCCCCATAAATGACTTAATTTTGTTTCGATGTTAAATGTACTTATTATGCAGCATTAAATATAGTAAACCATTGCACGAAATTTTGAAGAGTTGGCAGAGGTAAAAGTCCATAGAGTATACTTTCCATATGGTCGATTTTAGTTGCAACAATGTTGAGAATGAAATGTGGACAAGATACCTAAATTTCATATAAAATTTACTGTATAACAATATCTCATTTAATTTAAGTACCACATAGGTGTCGTATGTAATATTGAGAAATATTCCATCTGTCGAGACTGTAACAAAAGTTTTATTTACATGGGCATGTGAAATTTAGGTACCTTGTCCACATTTCATTCTCAACATTGTGGCAACTAAAATCGACCATACAGAAAGTATACGCTATGGACTTTTACCTCTGCAAACTCTTCAAAATTTCGTGCAATGGTTTCTACATTTAATGCTGCACAATAACTGCATTGAACATCGAAACAAAATTTAGTCATTTATGGGGGGAGGGTATCAGTCAAGAAGATGTGTAAAAATCAAATGTTTGGGCCAAATAGTTTTTGTGAAATCGTATGATAAGTGTGTCAAAGCAGTAGGAACACTATGTGTCTGCACAGGCGAGCAGTGCAGTGATGACAAAATCGCGCACAGCGCGGAATGCGGGGAGCACGTGTCTGCAGCAGCGAAAGGATTAATGAAGAGACAAAGCACTAGAAATTTCACAAAACTGCATTCAAACGAATAAACTTAGTGAAGTAAGGCACTTCGATATTGTTTTTAAATAAAGAAAATATTATGCACCATATGAGGATTGAACTCATTACCTTTCCCTGGTAGTCGAACACCTTAACCGTTGCGCCATTGCAGCTCTTTAGGTAATGTACCTCCATGAGGACTGTAACATGTCACGCAAACTACTGATAAACACTATTGGTACGACTATGAATTAATCATGCTTCGTCGAAGTATAACAGGAAATAAACAATTACTGCTGTTCTTTATTGCGAAAAAGCGGTTCGTGAGATTGATACAAACACCTTTTCTTGCTATCACCTGAATTAGGAGTCTTATTGCTTGTTTGGTTTAATTAATTAATAGAATATGAAGCAGTTGGTATAAAGAATGCTTTTTCCAAACTTTCTTTTATAGAAACTCTGCTATCAAGACATTGCTTTTGTACAATTACTTTATCTATGACTGAACGTTTCTAAAACTGAAGACACTCGTCCGTGCTCTGCACTGCAATCGAGATCTGGCAACGTCGTTCCCTGTTCATTGGCTGACTGTGTTTTGTGTCGTCAGATGCGCAGAACGAACCTAAACTCGGCCACCAAAATAAATGACGCGCACTTTAGCTCCTCTGCAACCATTCATGCAGGTCAGGCTGCCGCGACGTAAACACAAGGATACGCGTGTACTGAGGCATAATGGGTAATGCGGCCGACTTGGGCTCCCGCAAGCCCGGGCTACCTGGGTTCCCGCAGGCCTGCCAAGCTTCACGGGACCCGCTCAGGTTGCTGCGCCTGACAACAGGTTGCGCTGTCAAGCTACCATGACTAGAGTAGCCAGGTAGTTAGCCCGCAGTTCAAAACTGGTTCAAATGGCTCTGAGCACTATGGGACTTAACTTCTGAGGTCATCAGTCCCCTAGAACTTAGAACTACTTAAACCTAACCAACCTAAGGACATCACACACATCCATGCCCGAGTCAGGATTCGAACCTGCGACCGTAGCGGTCGCGCGGTTCCAGACTGTAGCGCCTAGAACCGCTCGGCCATCCCGGCCGGCTAGACCGCAGTTCATTTATCGCAACTGTGGGGGCAGCACAATGCATAGGTCGAACTTTAGTGAGACTGAAAAAAAATTGACAACTGGCGAATACATACTGGTAACGAAACAGAGCACAAGTGCCGCATGGGAAACGTTTTCGTGTGCTTATGAGACCGCTTCAAATAAATCGATTGGTGTGTCTCAATGCAAACTATGTAAAAAGCTTTTAAGTACTTATTCGAGAACCTCGAGTATGTTACGACATGTGTGCAAATTTGACAAGCAGTTCCCTCACTCCGTAAATATCCTGAAAGAGGACAAAGATTTAGTGGCCGAAAAGTGCGTCGAAATGTGTGCTAAGGACCTGAGACCATTTAGCAGTATAGAGGGAGAAGGATTTCTTAATTTAGGGCAGACACTGATCGACATAGGTAAAAAATGTGGCTCAGTTGATATTAAAAATATTATGCCTTCCCGAGTGACAGTAGCTAGGAAAGTTAAAACCTTAGCTGATTTGTGCGCAGCAAAATCCTCCCAGATATAGTGCATGCGATTCGTTCTCGTATATGTGCCAGTACAATTGGTCTATGGACAGACAATTACAAAGGGGTGCATTACATGTCTGTGACAATGAATTACATAAATGCAGACTGGCGTTAGAATAAATATGTACGGAACTGCTCTGCGTTTCCTGACTGCCCAAAAACTGGCTCGAATATTCGAAGCGAGTTGAAAGATCGCTTAGAAACTATGGGTGTTTCTCGTGAAGGCATTGCCAAAATTACGTTTGTCACAGACCAGGGCAGTAATATTGTCAGAGCTCTCGAAATATATCAGCGTCTTCCATGCATAGCTCATAGTATAAACATGTTCTGAGCGAACAGTTTGTGAAAGAAAATGTTCCAAATATATTAGCCATTCTTAATACAGTGCGGGCTACGGTTTCCTACTTCAAGAGAAGAGGTCTCTGTGTGAGACTGAACTCATCTTTAAAGCAGTGGGTTTCAACTCGTTAGAATAGTTATTTTGACATGCTTGTATCAGTCCATTCTCAGATTGATTCAGTGATGGCTGTCTTACATAACGAAGGTGCCTCTGATAAGATGCTGGGTTATGACCACCGTATAACTGGCCAGCTTATAGCATTTCTTAAGCCGTTTAAAGAAGCCACAGTTGATCTAGAGGGTGACAAGGAGCCAACCCTACATTTAGTTCTACTGTGGTTTTATGCCTTAAAAGCTCACTGTACTGTGCGGGATAACGATTAAGAGGGTTGTAATTTTATTCCATCTGAATATGAAGAACCACTTGTGAAATATGTATGTTGATAAAATGTATTTTTAGGAAATGAAACCTTTCAAACAAGCCGCCGGTGCCTTCCTAGAACAGAAAATGTGCGTTGGTATGTTGCATAAAATTGCAACGTTTATGGTGCCTAACTACAGCACATTAAGAAAGTTAACCGAGGATGAAAAAAATTGATGTTTACCAAGCAGCACGACAGATGTGTGCTGAAGGTAAGCTCCTGAGATAATGCATATATTCTTCATCTACATGTACATGGGTACTCTGCAAGTTACACGCAAGTGCTTGGTTGAGGGTTCATCGAACCACTTTCAACTTATTTGTCTCCTATTCTCGAATTTCGCGCGGGATAAAACACCTACATCTCTCCGTCTGAGCGCTGCTTTTTTGTATTTTATTCTGATGATCATTTCTTCCAATGTAGATGGGACTCAACAATATATCTTCGAATTCGGAGGTGTAAGTTGGTGATCGAAATTTCAAATACAGATCGCGCCACGTCAAAAAATGCCATTGTTGTAATGATTCCCACCCCAACTCCTGTATAATTTCCGCGACACTCTTTCCCCTGTTTCACGATAATACCAAACGAGCTCCCCTTCTTTAGACTCTTTCGACATCCTCCATCAATCGTACCAGAAAAGGCTCTCCAACTGCGTAGCAATGCTCCAAAAGAGTGTTTTGCCATTAAAACGCCTACAACATTTTCTGTGTGTCCATTCCTATTTAAGTAGGTCGTAATTGGAATCAGAGGTATTAAGTAGAACGAAGTTTAACGGAGTTAGGTTAGTACACACACGGATAACCTCGCTCTTTTCATTATTTATTGCCAACTGCTAATTTTCACACCAAAAATACACTCCTGGAAATGGAAAAAAGAACACATTGACACCGGTGTGTCAGACCCACCATACTTGCTCCGGACACTGCGAGAGGGCTGTACAAGCAATGATCACACGCACGGCACAGCGGACACACCAGGAACCGCGGTGTTGGCCGTCGAATGGCGCTAGCTGCGCAGCATTTGTGCACCGCCGCCGTCAGTGTCAGCCAGTTTGCCGTTGCATACGGAGCTCCATCGCAGTCTTTAACACTGGTAGCATGCCGCGACAGCGTGGACGTGAACCGTATGTGCAGTTGACGGACTTTGAGCGAGGGCGTATAGTGGGCATGCGGGAGGCCGGGTGGACGTACCGCCGAATTGCTCAACACGTGGGGCGTGAGGTCTCCACAGTACATCGATGTTGTCGCCAGTGGTCGGCGGAAGGTGCACGTGCCCGTCGACCTGGGACCGGACCGCAGCGACGCACGGATGCACGCCAAGACCGTAGGATCCTACGCAGTGCCGTAGGGGACCGCACCGCCACTTCCCAGCAAATTAGGCACACTGTTGCTCCTGGGGTATCGGCGAGGACCATTCGCAACCGTCTCCATGAAGCTGGGCTACGGTCCCGCACACCGTTAGGCCGTCTTCCGCTCACGCCCCGACATCGTGCAGCCCGCCTCCAGTGGTGTCGCGACAGGCGTGAATGGAGGGACGAATGGAGACGTGTCGTCTTCAGCGATGAGAGTCGCTTCTGCCTTGGTGCCAATGATGGTCGTATGCGTGTTTGGCGCCGTGCAGGTGAGCGCCACAATCAGGACTGCATACGACCGAGGCACACAGGGCCAACACCCGGCATCATGGTGTAGGGAGCGATCTCCTACACTGGCCGTACACCACTGGTGATCGTCGAGGGGACACTGAATAGTGCACGGTACATCCAAACCGTCATCGAACCCATCGTTCTACCATTCCTAGACCGGCAAGGGAACTTGCTGTTCCAACAGGACAATGCACGTCCGCATGTATCCCGTGCCACCCAACGTGCTCTAGAAGGTGTAAGTCAACTACCCTGGCCAGCAAGATCTCCGGATCTGTCCCCCACTGAGCATGTTTGGGACTGGATGAAGCGTCGTCTCACGCGGTCTGCACGTCCAGCACGAACGCTGGTCCAACTGAGACGCCAGGTGGAAATGGCATGGCAAGCCGTTGCACAGGACTAAATCCAGCATTTCTACGATCGTCTCCATGGGAGAATAGCAGCCTGCATTGCTGCGAAAGGTGGATATACACTGTACTAGTGCCGACATTGTGCATGCTCTGTTGCCTGTGTCTATGTGCCTGTGGTTCTGTCAGTGTGATCATGTGATGTATCTGACCCCAGGAATGTGTCAATAAAATTTCGCCTTCCTGGGACAATGAATTCACGGTATTCTTATTTCAATTTCCAGGAGTGTATATATCTTATTTAAATCGTCCTGCAGTTAGTTTTGATCTTCTGGCGACTTTGCTGGACGTTAAATGATAGCATCATCGAAAAACTATTATAATTGCAACTATGTGTAGTACGATCTTCACATTATTCTGCAAATATTAATTGGAACCTGTATAGTTTCAGTACAAGTGCCCAATCACAGCACCCAAGAAACAAATCCAGGGCCGTACAAAATGGCCGAAATTTGAGGACTGGCCAGAAGAGCCTCCTCTCCTACATGATGAAGTCAGCAGATACTGGCAAGAAGACTGTGTGAGCGAGGGAGATATTCTACAGTGGTGGAAAAATAACTCCCAACGACTTCCTCGACTTGCGTGTGTGGCAAGAAAAATATTAAATATACCAGCCATTAGTGCCTCTAGCGAGAGAATTTTTAGTTGCGCTGGAAACCTAATTAGCGAAAAACGATCACGTCTTAATGCAGACAGACTTAACGATCTCGT
The DNA here is from genome assembly GCF_023864345.2 of Schistocerca serialis cubense. NCBI lineage: Eukaryota > Metazoa > Arthropoda > Insecta > Orthoptera > Acrididae > Schistocerca > Schistocerca serialis. The sequence continues at coordinate 858,394,613 of NC_064640.1, read as the reverse complement.
CATAATTAATTCAAACACTAATCAGCAGACACATTGAGAATACAGTAGAACATTAAACAGGAAACTATGAGTTTCAGTGCAAATTTGCTAATTAAGAGTGCAGTTTTCTTTCTTGTGCTTTCTGTGCGTCAATTTCTGAGATAGAAATTTTGTAATGCATACAGTTCATTTTTATTTTAGACCAAACTTTTTGATTTCAGTCCTCCCAAGTGACTTTATTATTGTTTGTAAACCATTTTCTGTTACTTGTGTTTGCAAAAGTAGCCAAATATTTTAGGAGTATCTGGTTTGGCCTAAATAATACTTTCAGGGGAACTGAAGGAAAATTTGTAAATATTTTATATTGAAAAGTGTTCTGCAAAATAAGATATTCGTTTGTGGATTAAGGCAATACACATTATGAGTTTAAATTACAGTTTATTTTGTTGAGTTCCACACACATTGCGAAATGTAATTTTATTCCTGTATTTCTATATTAAGGGGAATCCCACAAGCAGGGTCAAGATGCTGAAGACCTTGTGGGGCGGCGGGTGGAAATAATTGTATATATATATTGTTCCTTTTATTTATTTAATGCTGTTGTTTGCCGTTCTCAACACTGGCTCTGTAACTACAATATTGGCAACCAGAAAGTGATTAGCAAAACGTGAAGCCTGTAATTAGAATTCCTAGTGCCCACTTCATCTGAGAAATATATTTATAGCTACAGCTTATAGCTCTGAGGAATTAGGAGATTGTCTGGCATTCATAATCAAAAACCATTCTCTCTAAAATGTTCACTATATTCTGAAAGTCACAGACCAAAAAGAATCCACACACTCCAGCTACCAGAGCAGTTCAGAGTCTAATGCGCTGATGCAACTGTAACTGTTCAAATTAAATGTTTAAGTGAATGCTCGCCATAATTTCATGATAATGTTCATCAAACGCCACGCTAAATAATGGTAGAATGTCTGTCCCGTGGCGGCACGTGAAAATACGACATACGCAAACTGAAGATAGATCATTAAAGTCATCCCAGAATTAACACTTCACTCGAAAACGATTTCATGGTTACGCGTATCCCGAGTAACTTATTACGGCATCCGAGGCTGTTTATAGCAATGATGCCGACGCGACGCGACTTCCGGCACAGGTGGTGCGCTAATCAGCGTTTGGAGAGAACTGGGGCCTTACTCTTTCGCGCAGCGTTCTTATATACTCGTATAAAGCCGCGGTGCGGACGGCTAAGGGAACGCCTGATCAAATCCGCTCTCCCGACTAGCCGCTGGGCTAGTGCACCACTTCAAGTTATCAAGTAAATCATTGCTTCCTTTGCTGATGGCCGATGAAGCTCTCAATTTAAATGTGCAATCAGCACACAGGTAAGTAATCATAATAAAAGTCTGACGTGGCTAAGTCAAATATTTTGGGCGAGAGAATTAATTTAATTACACTACACACAATAGTTTTATTGTTATTCAGTTGAAACTTCTCACATCTTTATGATTATAGCGGATCTCCCTTCTGCTTAAATTTAAACATCCTAGCTTTATTTATTCGCCTACTTAATCTATCTTGCTTCCTTAATTTTTAAGACAAAAACCAGAAAATCATGAATTTCAACTAAAATTTTAATTTTTGGGATCCAGAATACTGTTTCTACTAAATTATTATGAAAAAGAAATCTAAATATAATTTTTTAAGTTTCTAGCTCTTTTCTGCTGCGCCAATGATTTTTACAGAAAAACGTCCAAATTTCGAAAATGGTTATAGTTATTGAACTGATATTCAACAAATATTGATTTAGTATTACTCCTGACATGCTAGAAATGTTTCAGGTTATTTACTTGATTTTTAAAGTATTGCGCAACATTTATGACGTCAGAGCTAGTTACAGCGGACTGGCTGGCACACAATGGAAAGACTGATGTGAATATTATACGGCGTGAATAGGCTGCTTCCCTACAACCTAGACACTACAAATGCTTTTAAAATGAAGAGCGTCTTTTTCCACGAACGTATTGTAGTAGGAATATAGTGGAAACTCTGAGCCACTCTCTCCACAGCGCCTACGTCTGCGTCATGAGGGTTCAGACTCGTCGTTTAGGTCTGTGTTATGAGGGTCTACAGTCGTCGTTTAGGTTTGCATCATGCAAGTAAACACTCGTCGTCTAAGTCTGCATCATGAGGGTCCGAACTATGGTCCCTCATGACGCAGACCTACGCTACAAGTGTGGACTCTCACGATGCAAACGTAGACGCCACGAAAAATGTCTCAGAATTGCCATTGTATTCCCACTACTATAGTTTTTAGACGAACTGGATACGAAACAAGTGCTTCGATTTTGTTAAAATGCATTTTGGCAATTTAGAATTATTTTGCCAAATTCGAATGAATTCACAGAACCAGTAAAATACATCCTGGAAAAGTAGTTAAATATTTGTGTAACTGGTGTCATACTTGGCTGAAACATACTAAAGTTAAAGAATCTAGACTTCCAAAATCTTAATTTGGTTCTCACTGCAGTACAGTGGTTATCAGGGGCGTAGATAATTTATTCTTCTGGGGAGGGGACCGATCTTCTTTTTGGAGGGTGGAGGTTCACTTCTTTAGTACAAATATCCATCCGTTTCAGTGTTGAAAACTGCAACACAGACAGCATTGCGTTCCACTAAAACAAAAAACACTATGTTCATGGGCTTGGGGGGAGGGGGGGGGGAGGAGAACCACTGCCCCCTCCCCGTTATCTACGCCCCTTGTGGTTATCTGTAGCCTATAGTGCCGGCCGCGGTGGTCTCGCGGTTCTAGGCGCGCAGTCCGGAACCGTGCGACTGCTACGGTCGCAGGTTCGAATCCTGCCTCGGGCATGGATGTGTGTGATGTCCTTAGGTTAGTTAGGTTTAAGTAGTTCTAAGTTCTAGGGGACTGATGACCACAGCTGTTAAGTCCCATAGTGCTCAGAGCCATTTGAACCATTTGTAGCCTTTAGTGTACAAAGGAGCTCCATTTTCAGTGATTGTTCTGCTTGCTACACAAACCTGTTTGAGATGTGATCTGATGGTGGTTCGAATTGAGAATATCCAGTATTGAGAGATTGTGAAGTCTCGAAGAAATCCTTTTATATTTGATAACTAGCTGAAAACGCGGCGTTGCCAGGGCATTTATTTATTCCATGCTCTCGTAGTCCATCTTCCCTCCCCTATTTTCTCTCTATCCATTTATTCCTTTCCCACTATCTCTCTGATCACCTCCCCCCCGCTTCCCATCCCTTGGCCCATCTCCCCCCACCCTCTATCCTTCTCGTCCTCTCTCTGTTGGATTCCGCCACCTCAGTTCATCTCCTCTTCACCTATCTATAAAAACTCATATATATCTGTCAAGTTTTGTGGTGATCAGTGAAGCAGTGTCAAAGTTTATTGCTGGGTAGCATTTATTGTAATACTTTTTGATACGCAGCATTGATAGTTTTGTTTTCTGGTGCGTAAACAAATGATGTTGAAGGTGTCCCGACAGGGGAATATGCGACATAGAATTGGCCATGTGAAAAACATGATTTTCAAGCTTGATGCCACAAACATATAACCACTGCTCTTGTGATTTATCTATCGACATGGCAAATGCAAGCCGCACTGGAAATTATAACCGTTTAAAGTCGAATGGCATGTCGGTCGGAATCATAGTGATACGTGGAATCAGACTGTCTTCACCTTTGTACTTTCCTTTTAAAATTGTGGCTTCGATTACGTTATTCTATAATTTCTTCACCCCAAGCCGGGTGCCATTACAAAGACGTGGCTGGTTTACCTTTCGCAACATAACGATTACCGATCCGACTTAATTGCAGATTGGGAGGCGGTAATCTGGGCAAATCCAGCTAATTTAAAAATTCCGTAGGATAGTTGACTACATCATTTTGGTTAGTAACGGAATAAACTGACTTGTATGTCATCAATTCGCCAGGTGTCATATTTTGAATCTGAAAATTCATTTCGTTAACGTCAAGGTTTTTTGCAGCCAATATAACACGTTCGCTCAACCAAAAATTGTTTGCAACTATTAAACGACATTTGCTGTGCGCGAATTGTCAAACACGATGACTGTGAATGTGTCAGACATCTCTCAAATTTCAAAAAGATCATAGACATTTCGTTTAAAAAATGTATATATATATATATATATATATATATATATATATATATATATGAAATTTGAGAGATGTCTGACACATATATACATACATACATGGAAGTATTCAAAAACCTTCTCCATGGAAACATGCGTACATGAGCCAACTTTCATGGTAACCCGCAAACGATGTCAAAATCTTTTTAAGTTACTCTATTCCATGCACTGCCCGAAATATTATGTTGACAGTGATGTTCCTCTTGATGGTCAAGTGTGCAAAATTTCTTCAAGATCGGAATAAAATTGTAGGTTGGTGTGGATATGTGTAAGTAAAGTACCCTCCGCCATGCACCATTCAGGATTTTAAGCAGACAGCGCCCCTCATCCTGCTTTGAATATCAAGTGTGCCAAATTTCATCAAGATCGGAATAAAAACGTACAATTTGTCTAATTCCGTTAGGTGAAGTAATCTCTGCCATGCACCCTACGAAATTTTATGTAGACTGTGACCTTTCTCTTGGTTTCAAGGTATAGTGTGCAAAATTCCATCAATATTGTATGCAATACAAACACACGGACACAATGAAAACGCACTTTCAGTTTTTCTCAAATTTTCCAATTTTTCGGTCGATTTTCCAAAAATTTTATTTCATAGAAACCTTGTCCTGAGAATTACGAACACAGCAAAAAAAAAAAAAAAAAGAGCCGAATTCGCCCAGCCGTTCTCGCGTTTTACGCTTATCAACACATTTGGCAATTCATTTTTATTTATATAGATAATAAGCCCGAAATATATGGGTAAAGGAAGAATGTACAAATAAAACCCAATATTTTTTGACCTGAAATTAATATATATATATATATATATATATATATATATATATATATATATATATATATATATATATATATAATGTTGGGGTTTGTCTTTTGGTGCTCAGGTAAAATAAAAACTATTAATTAACGTTCATAATACGACAATGACGCGCGCAGACTAAACGGCTGCGTAGCGCAGCTCAGCAGTAAAATGGGCAGGCAAGCAAGTTTCCCGCAGCCTGCCCGGGTTGGGCTCTGCTTGGCTTGGCTGGGAGTGGAGCAGCCTGCCCGTTCTCTTGACTACGCGCGGCGGCCGACACGCCTGGTCACCGGCCAAGCATGGGCGGGTTAAAAGCGGAACATGTACACCACTGGCTGTTTGACGGATAGTGTAAGGTCCATTATAACACAAAGGCATTTTGGGTTCCAATCACGACGATGAAATCTGTCTCTGAAATTTACTTTCTGGTTCACGTTAGCCAAGCGATTATTTAAATGGAAGCAAGATACCTCTGTTTTACTCACACTGTGTTGAAGTCTCCAGATTTTGAAGTAATTGTCCAGTATAGACAAGTCTTTGGTCAGGATCTGTTCTGTTGTCTCCATTTCCTGGTGTTGTACGGCTGAAGCCAGGTCGCTGGCATAGCAGAATTTTCTGGACGAAATGTCTGGTAGGTCTGAGAGATACAAGTTGAACAGTAATGGTGAGACACCTGATCTTTTGGGCAGTCGGTTGTTTAGCTTTCTCTTCGTTCTTATATTACTTCTAGTGATTACCTGGAACTTTGGAACTTCTGATTACTTATAATGTTGTTAACCAGTTGGGAAATCGTTCTGCATTGTATGACACGAAGAAATTTATGCAGTAAGATCGACAAATGCTGCAGGTGTTTTTAGCTTCAGTTGGTGCCTTGCCTCTACGGAGGATGTGTGAGACAACAGTTGGTAGCAGCAGCTACACCCTGGTCTGAAGCCTGCTTGGTCAACTAGAATATGCTGTAGGATAGTGCTACTTTTTCTGTTGTATAACAGCATTTCAGAAAGCTTATAGCAGCAGCTGGAAATTCTGGAAATTTGTGGTAAGTTCCTATGGGTCCGAACTGCTGAGGTTATCGGTCCCTAGACTTACATACTACTTAATCTAATTTAAATTAACTTGCCCTAAGGACAACATACACAGCCATGCCCGAGGGAGGACTCGAACTTCCGGCGGGGGAGGGGGGGGGGGGAGCAGCGCGAACCGTGGCAAGGCGCTTAAGACCGTGTGGCTACATTGCGCGACACAGCAACAGCTAAGAAGGACGACAGAGCGGTAGCTCTATACCTTGTTGCTGGGTTTGCCATGTTCCAAAACAGAGATTATCTTCGCCTTCTTGAACTCTTATGGAAGTTGATCGGTCAACAGGATGTCAGTGAAGATTTCTACCATCCATTTCTTAGCACATCATCCCACATGATTCAGGAATTCCAAATCGATGCCATCGAATTCCGGTGTCTTAATAGGTTTGAGGTCCTTCAGTCCTGTGTCAATGTCTGAAACTGTCAAGGGACTCGCATATTCAGATGAGGGAGATGCTGTCTTTTTGAAATCATGAAGGTGCCATCTGGTATGTCTTGTATGTTTCTTGTTGATAGGGACTCTTGATGTTGTAATGCTGTGGGAAGCAATTTGGCCAGGTCTTACTTCTGGATATTTTCTGCATAATGGTCCACTTCCTCCCTGTCCTTTCAGGAGGATCCATGCGTCTCTGATAAAGTGCATAAGTCCATATTTTCGACTGTTTCTGTCCATTTCTGCCTCCGAGACAAATCCAAGCTAGACAAAAGGTTTTTGTCTATCTTTTTGTCACCACTTTTCAAATGGTTCAAATGGCTCTGAGCACTATGGGACTCAACTGCTGAGGTTATTAGTCCCCTAGAACTTAGAACTAGTTAAACCTAACTAACCTAAGGACATCACAAACATCCATGCCCGAGGCAGGATTCGAACCTGCGACCGTAGCGGTCTTGCGGTTCCAGACTGCAGCGCCTTTAACCGCACGGCCACTTCGGCCGGCGTCACCACTTTTCTGGAAGTGTTGGTACAGTGCTCCACTTTCATCATTCCATTCTGCAATGTATTTATTTCGGTATCCTCTTGGCATACACTTTTTAGCTGTTGCTGTTACTGCACCAATGAAGCGTTGGTAGTTCTTATGTGATGGAGGGATGCAGCGAATGTTCTTATCCTGTTAAGTCGAAAACTTCGTCCAGTGAGCTTTCTGGAAAGTCCATCGAGCGTAAGAATTGGTCGTATGATAGGGACCGTGCAAGTGGTTTGTACTAACACAGGTCTGTGCAGGCTGTAGGGAAAGACATCTATCACTTTTGTTGAGGCGTTGGATGGAAAGTTACTTTCGTTGCAGCTAACAAAATGTAAGTCAGGATTTGAATCCTTGCCTCAAGCAGCTGACCTGAACGTATCTTGATCTCTGGCGTCGAACACTAGATGAAAATCGTTCTCTTCAGCCCATTCTGCAAGTCTGCTTCCATTTTCATCACTGTAGAGTATTTCAAATGGTTCTGGTTACTGTTGAGGACCCCTAAATAAATTACAGGATGTTATGCTGTGTATAAGACAAAATCGCGATAGTGATAGTGATACCATGTAATTGTACGACAACTGTATTAAAAAACTGTATTTACAAAAATTAGTGAACTCTCCCTTATGTCTCTCCGGACATATGTAGCAATTCCATACACCTCGTATAAGTTACACCACGTGCAGTATATCCAGGAAAGACATCTATCACTTTTGTTGAGGCGTTGGATGGAAAGTTACTTTCGTTACAGCTAACAAAATGTAAGTCAGGATTCGAATCCTTGCCTCAAGCAGCTGACCTGAACGTATCTTGATCTCTGGCGTCGAACACCAGATGAAAATCGTTCTCTTCAGCCCATTCTGCAAGTCTGCTTCCATTTTCATCACTGTAGAGTATTTCAAATGGTTCTGGTGACTGTTGAGGACCCCTAAATAAATTACAGGATGTTATGCTGTGTATAAGACAAAATCGCGTTTCTTCGATAGTGACATGAGTTTTCTTAATGTCAATAGTATCGATACTGTTGTCCACCAAGAATTCCGACAGACAGACACACTTTGCTTTGCTGATGCTTTCGATATTCAGTTGAAGGAGTCTGATAGTTGGACCAGAATGAGATTTTCATTCTGCAGCGTAGTGTGCGCTGATATGAAACTTCTTGGCAGATTAAAACTGTGTACCAGACGGAGACTCGAACTCGGGACCTGTGCCTTTCTCGGGCAAGTGCTCTACCATCTGAGCTACCCAAGCACGACTGACGCCCCCTCCTCACAGCTCTACTTCTGCCAGTATCTCGTCTCCTACCTTCCAAACTTTACAGAAGCTCTCCTGCGACCAGTGCTCTCCTGGACCAGTGTTTCTCGTTAATGAGCTCTGAAAAGAATTGATTCTGCTGTTTAGCTGTTATGTCATTGTCAGGAGGTCCTGCGGATAGTCTCGCTGCCTCTTCAAATGGTTCTGAGCACTATGGGACTTAACATCTGAGGTCATCACTCCCCTAGATCTTAGAACTACTTAAACCTAAGGACATCACAGAAATCCATGCCCGAGGCAGGATTCGAACCTGCGACCGTAGCAGTTGCGCGGTTCCGGACTGAAGCGCCTAGAACCGTTCGGCCACCGCGGCCGGCTTCGCTGCCTGTATTGCTGTGCTTATTTAGCGCCATCCAGGATGCACGCAGTGGCGTAGCTATGTAGCCAAAGGCCCCCGGGCAAAAATGTAATTTGGGGCCCTATTGAAACTAAAATAAATACTTTATAGATGCAAAACTACCTCGTCGTGATCTCCTTACCGTCCACTGTATGGCATAACAAGGCAAAACTACTTATTACTAAGCAAATAATTACATATAACGCAGCAGATAATATTTAACCGTACGTCCTAATAATACTATACTCGTAAACGTGAAAGTTTGTTTATTTGTTGCACTTTCACGCAAAACTACTGGCTGGATTTGGATGAAATTTTGCACGCGGATAATAGGACTTCCAGCCCCATAAAAGGATCCCATGGGATAATTTTCATATTGCTCCATACTAGGCGAACGAAGTCACGGCAGAAGCAAGTAAAAAATAAACAATGAAAAAGTAGTACTTAGCCATGAAAACATGTCCCCTTGCCGCGTCACGTCAGGACTTGCGCGTCCGCGGTGGCTCAAAGGTGCGGGGAGACAAGCTATTGTCACTGTCGGCAACTCACTCTAGCTGAACTAGGGCGCTGTAAGCTCAGTGCGCCGTACCGATCAGCCTGACTTCGTATAGACCTACGATTTCCGATCGATCGGTAATTGTCGGTAAACGTCGGAGGCAGGGGCCATGTTTTCGTGGCTGTAGTAGATCACAGTTAAAAATATAGGCAGACAATAAAACTAAGTAGACAATTTTGTTTTAACAATTTATTTTAAAATCATTTTCTGGCTTTAGTTTTTGCAAAATCGTCAATAAGAACCATCAAACCTAGACTTAATGCGGCCTTGCTTTCGACTGCTATGAGTCATAAATATCGGAGTCCAGCTTGAACCATACTATTACTTAAATAAGTTTTAATCACTTTTAATTTGCTGAATGATCTTTCAGCTCTTTCAGAAGTGACAGGTATTGTATAAAATAATAATACTGCCGTAAACACTTCCGTAGTATTGCAGTCTAGCATTGCATATTTTGTTATAATTTTCTTACATAATTTGTGAACTGTCCATGTCGGAGTCAATTTAGGTAGAATGAGGTTACAAGCATTAATAAATTGAAGTGAAAAATTTGGGCCTATTATATCAAGCATTGCATATTTAGTTATAATTTTCTTACATAATTTGTGAACAGTCCATGTCGGAGTCTATTTAGGTAGAATGAGGTTACAAGCATTAATAAATTGAAGTGAAAAATTTGGGCCTATTATATCAAGCATTGCATATTTAGTTATAATTTTCTTACATAATTTGTGAACAGCCCATGTCGGAGTCAATTTAGGTAGAATGAGGTTATAAGAATTAATAAATTGAAGTGAAAAATTTGGGCCTATTATATCAAAATATTTGTTTTAGAACTGATCACATTTTTGTAATAAAGTTGCTTCATCTACACTGAGCAAAAATGATGGTGTTAGGAAATTAATATTTCATAGCCTGCACTTATGTCAGCAAAATGTATATTTCACTGAGCCATCATTGTGTTTAGTACATTTTTGAAAATAGTAACTTTAAATATTTCTTCCCTATTTCGAAATCAGTGGTCAGAAGCCAATTTATCAAAATATTTTTTAACTTCCACGTGTTGTTTCCATGAAAACTGGATCTATGTGTTTTTTTTTTTCTTTTTCTTTTCAGTTTCACTGGCCTTGCACTTGAATGGTTCGAAATCATTTCTATACAATATCAGTTTTGTTTTAACATCTGCTTAAGCTCTACTTCCCTCGTCCAAATCGACATCGCGTTTTTTGTGAAATTTAGGATGCATAATTGATGACTTTCAATTTTTAGTGCATGAATTCACAAAGGAGTACAAACTCGAAATTTAGCATTTTTGTTTTAATACTTTCTGCTTCCCTACGTTGATCTTTACTGGAATTCTTCAGTATATGTCTTTGTTTTATTGCAGATATCGAATTAACTCTGCTGGGAAATTACTTAGGTTGAATTTTCTTAGAATGGTTTCCGATCCGCCATTGAATTTCGACAGCAGATCCCAACGCTTAATGCTATTCCCGAAAAAATTATGTGAGTTTTGTACTGTTTCAAAAAAAATCTGTATTTCCACACAGCTGCCAACGGCATCATTTAATACTAAACTCAAATTATGACTTGCGTAATGTACATATTCCGCATTTGGCTGCGTCACCACTCATCACACTGCCCCACCATACCTTGACCCAGACACACTGACTAACTCTGCTGCGTCATGTATGATAAGTGCATAAACGCCTAGAAATAATTCTTTTACTTCTATATCGATTGGGTGTCCATTTTCCGATCTGGTTATTACTGCATATCTCAAAACACTGCTTAGCTGATCTACCTTCGATATATTCCGTGTAGTGTCCACTACGATGGCGAAAAACGGTGATGCTCTAATTTGTTCTGTTTGCGTATTTTCGGTCTGTTCCTATACTCTCAATCGTTTCATTTTGAAATATTGGACTCAGATACGTTGTAGATCCTATTAACAAAAAGACAAAAGTTTAACAATATTCTCGAATGTAAACAGTTGAAAGAATAAACAAAAAACAAAATGCTAAAATAAGTTTGTTAGAAGTAAAAATGATTACCTTTGAGCATATCAAAAAATTGCCGCAAAATGTGATCATACCGGGCGACAAGCTTTACAACGGACAGAAAATTGCCGTGATATCTTTATCCTGACTTTAGTTCTCTCGTTGTCCTCTGAAAGAAAATGAACTTTTCCCTAAAGCAACTGTGATATCGAGTAATCTTCTAAGAAACGTTTTTCAAAATGACGCTTCTTTACGAATTACATTTCCAACTTCTTGTCGATAGTATCAATCTTTTACTCACAGTTTTTACACAGCACATGCTTCCGTACGCCCACTCGAGGAACCATGTTCTTTAATTCTTTCTCATAAGTGCTTCCAGTCCCGATTACCTGTACAGCATACGTTATTGCTTTGCGAAGCAAACATCCAGAAAGGTTTATAATAGGCAGCATCTATAATTTTGGGATAACACAGCCAAAATCGATTAACTGATCCATACTTAGAAAGTGAAACATAGTACGATATGGAAAACACATGTTGTAGATGTGGGGCTCTTAGGAGATGGTCCTCAAGGCTGTAACCGTCCCATATCAAGGATTACGCGTTTTCATTTATCACTCAGTGTCTTGTTCGTGAAGTTTCCCAAGTCATAGGAAGTTTTATTTACCTTTTCGAAGAATCTATAGGCCGACGGTTCATTCCCTGTTTCGTACGCAATGTCGAATCGCCTTCAATAGACTTCTGAACAATTAGCACGTTATCTGCGTCACAATCAACACAAATGTGTGGTCCGGAAGTATTTGTAGAAGGCTGAGTAAGAAATTTGTCAATTTTGGTCAATTTTCGTCTTGACGTTGTTTTCGCTTAAACGCACCACTGCTTTTTTTTTTTTTTAATTCATGATTTTAGTTCACTTCAACAAAATCTTTACAAAGTAAACAAGCAGTTCTAATGCTTCGTTAACAGTATGTACTTGAATCGAATACTCATTTCATAGCACTGAATTTACACGCTCTTAAGAATAAACCTGTTGTAAACATTGCGCTACGTATACTTCCGCGTCTGCTGTTGTCTCATCGGCCTGTCGTTTACGTGGAGCTTAACGCATGCCCTCTCAAGTACACTCAAGTAAGGTGATGATAAGAGAAGTTGTGTTGTAATGTCGCCAATAAGACCGAAAAACTCTCACACCCGCGCAGAGATTAGCGGCACATTTGCGCTGACTGGCCAGACGTGCCAACTAACTCATATGAACACCTGCAGATAGTTTATAGAAACGGCGACCTACAGAGATGCAACAAAACAGCAAAGGCTAATTGATTTTAAGATCATGAATTACAATACGGTAAAAATTCGGAAATACGAACTTTCGCAGCCAAATAGTATGCATATTAGGCAAGTGAAAGAGAGAGAGAGAGAGATATTGTTAGTGTGTGTGATACACCCTTTCCCACGAAAATTTCTCTGCTTCATACCTCCTCTGTGTTACCACAGATGACGTGTCACTGATCTCATTTGTACTAAGATTGCAGTACAAGCGAGGTGCCTATTTACTCCCACTACCCTGCCTGAAATACGTAAGTTCTAATTAATGTTCACCAGCCTGCAGTCTTCTACATTTGTTATTTCCTGAGCAGAGTACAGCACTTAGGGCGTGAATCCGTTATTTTGAGGCTGTCATAAACTCTTAGCAAGGAATTTATGCCATGCGCAGTGGTCGCGCGGATTGAGGCTCCATGTCACGGATTGCGCGGCCCCTCCAAGCAGAGGTTCTTGTCATCCCTCGGGCGTGGGTGTGTATGTTGTTCTTAGCATAAGTTAGTTTAAGTAGTATGTTAAGTCTAGGGACCGATGACCTCAGCAGTTTGGTCCCTTGGGATTTCACACACATTTTATGGGGAACTGATACTGTATAAATAATTAAATCCTCAATTATGAAACTGGTAGAGCACTTGCCCGTGAAAGGCAAAGGTCCCGAGTTCGAGTCTCGGTCGGGCACACAGTTTTAATCTGCCAGTAAGTTTCATATCAGCGCACACTTCGCTGCAGAGTGAAAATCTCATTCTGGAAATCCTCAATTAGTTTGTTTATACGGGATGCCACTCGCTTTTGACTATCACGACACGAGAAATGCACAATTATAATCCACTTTATGAATCACAAATAATCTCCATTGTTCACACTTTCATAGAAAATAAACAAAACAATGAACCGCGTATTTGCGTAATTACTATCAAATTGTTCTCAATCTCATTTCCACATTACCAGAGATTGCTATTCAAGTTTTTAACCGATACCGACCGAGGCAGGTAACATGTCTGTCTTCCGAGACTGCCAAACCAACTCTGATTTTGCAGTCGAACCACTCCGCCTGCCATCCAACTTACGCGAGATCCAAAGATCTCCGAAGTTCTTCGTCTGCCTTTTCATTTAGCAGCTGTTTATTGTCCTACTGGTTATTAACACTTTTGAAATAATAGAATGATAGCTTGCTATTGAGAGACGCATTAATATGAATGCTTGTTTTGCAAATCAAACTGCCTTTTCCTGCCGCTATTTATTTTATTTAATCCATACGCGTTTCGCCTTCTACTGTTTTAAGGCATCATCATCGGGATCTATAATGATACAGTTTTGTTAGTTATAATCAAACAGTTCACTTCTCGATTTTTTGTAAAAAAATAATTACTTACGATTTGCTGATCTGCGTTTCCACACATCTGGTCTGGAGGTCGCACTACCACTTTTGTCACTGTTCCGTGTATGAGTGAGAGAGAGAGAGAGGGGGGGGATAGATCCGATTTTATTTTTTTTTTATTTTTTGGGGGGGTAGGGGTGGGGGTGGGGGAGGGAGGGTAGCGGTTGTACTAGCTGTTAGCGAGTGGCTGAAACTTTGGTGACAGCTGTTTTAACTTTCGTTTCAGTATTCTGGGGAGGAGTCATGGATGAGTGAGTGTAAAGATGTTGGGTTTTATTATTATTTCATTGAACACTATTTTTATATTTAATATGAAATCCGAGTAAATTCGCTGTTTAGTTTTTCTAATATTAATAACCGTAGTTTATCATTTTGGCGCGCTACTTCCGAACGCAGCGGCCTATTGTGGAGGAGGACCACAATTTAGGTGGTCTTTTTCACCATACCCGTACCGAACAAACCTTCTGCATTTACTTCTATATCCATACTCCGCAAGCCACCTGACGGTGTGTGGCGGGGGGTACCTTGAGTACCTCTATCGGTTCTCCCTTCTATTCCAGTCTCGTATTGTTCGTGATAATAAAGATTGTCGGTATGCCTCTGTGTGGGCTCTAATCTCTCTCATTTTATCCTCATGGTCTCTTCGCGAGATATACGTAGGAGGGAGCAATGTACTGTTTGACTCCTCGGTGAAGATATGTTCTCGAAACTTCAACAAAAACCCGTACCGAGCTACTGAGCGTCTCTCTTGCAGATTCTTCCGCTGGAGTTTATCTATCATATCCGTAACGCTTTCGCGATTACTAAATGATCCTGTAACGAAGCGCGCTGCTCTCCGTTGTATCTTCTCTATCTCTCCTATCAACCCTATCTGGTACGGATCCCACACCAGTGAGCACTATTCAAGCAGTGGGAGAAGAAGTGTACTGTAAACTACTTCCTTTGTTTTTGGATTGCATTTCCTTACGATTCTTCCAATGAATCTCAGTCTGGCATCTGCTTTACCGACGATTAATTTTATATGGTCATTCCATTTTAAATCGCTCCTAATGCTTACTGCCCGATAATTTGTGGAATTAACTGCTTCCAGTTGCTGATCTGCTATATTGTAGCTAAATGATAAAGGATCTTGCTTTCTACGTATTCGCAGCACATGACACTTGTCTACATTGAGATTCAATTGCCATTCCCTGCATCATGCGTCAATTCGTTGCAGATCCTCCTGCATTTCAGTACTGCAGCATCATCCGCAAAAAGCCTCAGTGAACTTCCGACCTTATCCACAAGGTCATTTATATATATTGTGAATAGCAACGGTCCTACGACACTCCCCTGCGGCACACCTGAAATCACTCTTACTTCGGAAGACTTGTCTCCATTCAGAATGACATGCTGCTTTCTTTTATCTAGGAACTCTTCAACCCAATCACACAATTGGTCTGATAGTCCATATGCTCTGACTTTGTTCATTAAACGACTGTGGGGAACTGTATCAAACGGCTGCGGAAGTCAAGAAACACGGCACCTACCTGGGAACCCGTGTCTATGGCCCTCTGAGTCTCGTGGACGAATAGCGCGAGCTGTCATCGATACCTAAAATCACATTACATCTTTCCACTGCATGCCTTCCCAGCTGCTCTAAGAAAAGCCTCTAGTAGAAGAATATGATGACTGCAAAGCCAGAAATATTGCAATGTGTCAGTTCAGAAAAAGAGTAAGTACAGAAAGTGAAGCGACTGAAGGCAGTATTTATCGTCATTAACTCCCTCGATATCTGAATACGATAGATATAGTCGTAGAGGTCACCACTAGAGCCGTTATTTGCTACACGGACGACGACTCGATCACTAACACAATCCACAAAACCATCCAAGACGAAGAGCCACATTTTCTTTTCTTCTTTTATGAAAATCAGAGTTGCTTAGGGATGGTTGGTTGGTTGGTTGGTTGATTTGGGAGTGGGACCAAACAGCGAGGTCATAGGTCCCATTGGATTAGGGATGAATGGGGAAGGAAAACGGCTGAGCCCTTTCAAAGGGACCATCCCGGCATTTACCTGAAGCGATTTAGGGAAATCGCGGAAAACCTCAATCAGGATGGACGGACGCGGATTTGAACCGTCGTCCTCACGGGTACATCTACGTCTACATCTACATTTACATGGATACTCTGCAAATCACATTCAAGTGCCTGGCAGAGGGTTCATTGAACCACCTTCACAATTCTCTATTATTCTACATCTACATCTACATTTATAATCCGCAAGCCACCCAACGGTGTGTGGCGGAGGGCACTTTACGTGCCACTGTCATTACCTCCCTTTCCTGTTCCAGTCGCGTATGGTTCGCGGGAAGAACGACTGTCTGAAAGCCTCCGTGCGCTCTCTAATCTCTCTAATTTTACATTCGTGATCTCCTCGGGAGGTATAAGTAGGGGGAAGCAATATATTCGATACCTCATCCAGAAACGCACCCTCTCGAAACCTGGCGAGCAAGCTACACCGCGATGCAGAGCGCCTCTCTTGCAGAGTCTGCCACTTGAGTTCATTAAACATCTCCGTAACGCTATCACGGCTACCAAATAACCCTGTGACGAAATGCGCCGCTCTTCTTTGGATCTTCTCTATCTCCTCCGTCAGACCGATCTGGTACGGATCCCACACTGATGAGCAATACTCAAGTATAGGTCGAACGAGTGTTTTGTAAGCCACCTCCTTTGTTGATGGACTACATTTTCTAAGCACTCTCCCAATGAATCTCAACCTGGTACCCGCCTTACCAACAATTAATTTTATATGATCATTCCACTTCAAATCGTTCCGCACGCATACTCCCAGATATATTACAGAAGTAACTGTTACCAGTGTTCGTTCCGCTATCATATAATCATACAATAAAGGATCCTTCTTTCTATGTATTCGCAATACATTACATTTGTCTATGTTAAGGGTGAGTAGCCACTCTCTGCACCAAGTGCCTATCCGCTGCAGATCTTCCTGCATTTCGCTACAATTTTCTAATGCTGCAACTTCTCTGTATACTACAGCATCATCCGCGAAAAGCCGCATGGAACTTCCGACACTATCTACTAGGTCATTTATATATATTGTGAAAAGCAATGGTCCCATAACACTCCCCTGTGGCACGCCAGAGGTTACTTTAACGTCTGTAGACGTCTCTCCATTGATAACAACATGCTGTGTTCTGTTTGCTAAAAACTCTTCAATCCAGCCACACAGCTGGTCTGATATTCCGTAGGCTCTTACTTTGTTTATCAGGCGACAGTGCGGAACTGTATCGAACGCCTTCCGGAAGTCAAGAAAAATAGCATCTACCTGGGAACCTGTATCTAATATTTTCTGGGTCTCATGAACAAGTAAAGCGAGTTGGGTCTCACACGATCGCTGTTTCCGGAATCCATGTTGATTCCTACATAGTAGATTCTGGGTTTCCAAAAACGTCATGATACTCGAGCAGAAAACAAGTTCTAAAATTCTACAAGAGATCGACGTAAGAGATATAGGTCTATAGTTTTGCGCATCTGCTCGACGACCCTTCTTGAAGACTGGGACTATCTGTGCTCTTTTCCAATCATTTGGAACCCTCCGTTCCTCTAGAGACTTGCGGTACACGGCTGTTAGAAGGGGGATAAGTTCTTTCGCGTACTCTGTGTAGAATCGAATTGGTATCCCGTCAGGTCCAGTGGACTTTCCTCTATTGAGTGATTCCAGTTGCTCTTCTATTCCTTGGACACTTATTTCGATGTCAGCCATTTCTTCGTTTGTGCGAGGATTTAGAGAAGGAACTGCAGTGCGGTCTTCCTCCGTGAAACAGCTTTGGAAAAAGGTGTTTAGTATTTCAGCTTTACGCGTGTCATCCTCTGTTTCAATGCCATCATCATCCCGGAGTGTCTGGATATGCTGTTTCGAGCCACTTACTGATTTAACGTAAGACCAGAACTTCCTAGGATTTTCTGTCAAGTCGGTACATAGAATTTTACTTTCGAATTCACTGAACGCTTCACGCATAGCCCTCCTTACGCTAACTTTGACATCGCTTAGCTTCTGTTTGTCTGAGAGGTTTTGGCTGCGTTTAAACTTGGAGTGGAGCTCTCTTTGCTTTCGCAGTAGTTTCCTAACTTTGTTGTTGTACCACGGTGGGTTTTTCCCGTCCCTCACAGTTTTACTCGGCACGTACCTGTCTAAAACGCATTTTACGATTGCCTTGAACTTTTTCCATAAACACTCAACATTGTCAGTGTCGGAACAGAAATTTTCGTTTTGATCTGTTAGGTAGTCTGAAATCTGCCTTCTATTACTCTTGCTAAACAGATAAACCTTCCTCCCTTTTTTATTCCAATCTCGTATAGCGCGCGGAAAGCGTCATCTGCAAACAACCGAATACGGCTGCTCAGATTGTCTCCCAAATCGTTTATACAGATAAGGAACAGCAAAGGGCCTATAACACTACCTTGCGGAACGCCTAAAATCACTTCTGTTTTACTCGATGACTTTCCGTCAATTACTACGAACTGTGACCTCTCCGACAGGAAATCGTAGATCCAGTCACATAACTGAGATGTTATTCCATAAGCACGAAATTTCACTACGAGCCGCTTGTGTGGTATAGCGACAAAATTCTTCCGGAAATCCAGGAATACGGAATCGATCTGAAATCCCTTGTCCATAGCACTCAGCACTTCATGTGAATAAAGATCTGGTTGTGTATCACAGGAACGATGTTTTCTAAACCCTTGCTCACTGTGTGTCAATAGACCGTTGTTCAAACACAATACATGTTCTAAACAATGTGCTAACCACTGCGCCACCTCGCTCGGTTTCGCTTAGGGAAATTCCCTACACAACCTGTTAGGTTACCATGCTTAATACCGTATTATTGCTTGTCCGCTACGACGTGGCCCCTAGCTGCCGCGGAGAAGTCTAGGGCCGTGCGGGGGAAAAACCTTAGCAGAGGCGGGGACAAAAGGCGGTCCTTTGCAGGGCCTGCAATTTCGTGCGCAATACCTATCGTTTTCGATGTTAAAAATGACACGTGGCAGCAACAGTGTTCCGTAATAATGTATTGTAGAGACTTCAAATGTGGTCACACACTGTATTTTGAAAGAGACTGCTAGTAATTCAGCGCCACTCCCTGTTAGTTCGCAAAGATTGGTAGCCATGGCAACTCTGAGTTAAACCGACAACACCCAAACAGCGGCAGAGTCCACGTCTTAGCGGTCAACCAATACACCCTGTTATGTTTATGTTCCGGAGGTGCAAGAAACTTTTGTGATTTCAGTTCGTGCCATTCGAAGTTTGTTGGTGAGTAAAGAATGCAAAAATCTTGATTCAACTGAGATCTTATGTAACTTTCCCGAACGTCGTTCATGGAGGATGAGGGCCCCTTCACCTTGGGGGCCAGAGGCACTGCCCGCTTAGTACTATGCTACACTACTGGCCATTAAAATTGCTACACCAAAAACAAATGCAGATGATAAACGGGTATTCATTGACAAATATATTATACTAGAACTGACATGTGATTACATTTTCACGGAATTTGGGTGCACAGATCCTGAGAAATCAGTACTCAGAACAACCACCTCAGGCCGTAATAACGGCCTTGATACGCCTGGGCATAGAGTCAAACAGAGCTTGGATGGCGTGTACAGGTACAGCTGCCCATGCAGCTTCAACATGATACCACAGTTCATCAAGAGTAGTGGCTGGCGTATTGTGACGAGCCAGTTGCTCGGCCGCCAATGACCAGACGTTTTCAATTGGTGAGAGATCTGGAGAATGTACTGACCAGGGTAGCAGCTGAACATTTTCTGTGTCCAGAAAGGCCCGTACAGGACCTGCAACATGTGGTCGTGCATTATCCTGCTGAAATGTAGGGATCCGCAGGGATCGAATGAAGGGTAGAGCCACGGGTCGTAACACATCTGAAATGTAACGTCCACTGTTCAAAGTGCCGTCAGTGCGAACAAGAGGTGACCGAGACGTGTAACCAATGGCACCCTGTACCATAACGCCGGGTGATACGCCAGTATGGCGATGACGAATACCCACTTGCAATGTGCATTCACCGTGATATCATCCAACACGGATGCGACCATCATGATGCTCTAAACAGAACCTGGATTCATCCGAAAAAAATGACGTTTTGCTATTCGTGCACCCAGGTTCGTCATTGAGTACACCATATCAGGCGCTCCTGTCTGTGATGCAGCGTCAAGGGTAACCGCAGCCACGGTCTCCGAGCTGATAGTCCATCCTGCTGCAAACGTCGTCGAACTGTTCGTGCAGATGGTTGTTGTCTTGCAAATGTCCCTATCTGTTGACTCAGGGATCGAGACGTGGCTGCACTATCCGTTACAGCCAGGCTGATAGGGTGCCTGTCATCTCGGCTGATAGTGATACGAGGCCGTTGGGATCCAGCACGGCGGTCCGCATTACCCTCCTGAACCCACCGATTCCATGTTCTGCAAACAGTCATTGGATCTCGACCAACGCGAGCAGCAATGTCGCGATACGGTAAACCGCAATCGCGTTAGACTACACCCGACCTTTATCAATGATGGAAACGTGATGGTACGCATTTCTCCTCCTTACACGAGGCATCACAACAACATTTCACCAGGCAACGCCGGGCAACTGCTGTTAGTGTATGAGAAATCGGTTGGAAACTTTCGTCATGACAGCACGTTGTAGGTGTCGCCACCGGCTCCAGTCTTGTGTGAATGTTCTGAAAAGCTAATCACTTGCATATCACAGCATCTTCTTCCTGACGGTTAAATTTCGCGTCTGTAGCTCGTCATCTTCGTGGTGCAGTAATTTTAATGGCCAGTAGTGTAGCTAAGACACTGGAGGTCACGTGTAATGTATTTTAAGGTTATTTCTACGGACGCGAGAAACTCTGTCTCCCGGCAGTAAGTTGTCTGATTGCGATCCGTCGATTACCTCGAGTGAGAGTGCCTATACGTCCCAGTATTGCAGGAATCACGTATGTGTGTGGCCGGCCGGCAAGCTACAAATTGGACGGATTAGCGTGACCTTGTTGCGATGATGACAGACGTCTCGCCCAACGGCTCTCCGTGCTTTTTTTCACTACCAGATCTCTGTAGACATTCTCTCAGCGTCTATATCTGCGATGTTCTGGTTATCCGCCAAAAGAAACTGCACGACAGCTTGCTGCTTGGAATGCACCAATACAGATGCCATTTTGAAGAGCACGTATAGTGCCACCACCTATCGGAGCTTCAAGAAACTATAAGGGATGAAGCGAGAATATTCCTTGATGTTCCACAAACAATTCAGAATTTTTTTAACCGAAATTGGCCGAGAAAAAGTGTGTGGCATTACTTATTGAACGTCACTCATAGTAAGGAAAGTCGATGCCTGACGGGGATTCAAGGGACGAATACTAAGAAAATGTAACTCATCCACAAAAAGAGTGGCTTACAAAGCGCTTTTTCGACCTATTCTTGAATATTGTTCACAAAACTGGGAACCTTACCAGGTTGGACTGATAGAAGAGGTAGAAACGATCTACCGAAGTGCAGCACGTTTTGTTACAAGATCGTTTGGTCAGTGCGAGAGCGTTATGGAGATGTTCAACAAACACCGGCGGCAGACGCTGCAGGAGAGGCGTTCTGCATCAATCAGAGGTTTACTACTGAAATTTTGAGAGAGTAATTTTAGGGAAGAATCTGAAAACATATTACTTCCTTCTACATACATCTCGCAAAATGACTACGAAGAAAAAATTCAAGAAATTAGAACTCTTAGAAAGCTTTACCTGTGGTGTCACCGTCAGACACCACACTTGCTAGGTGGTAGTTTTAAATCGGCCGCGGTCCATTAGTACATGTCGGACCCGCGTGTCGCCCCTGTGTGACCGCAGACCGTGCGCCACCACAAGGCAGGTCTCGAGATACGGACTAGCACTCGCCCCAGTTGTACGGACGACATTGCTAGCGACTACACTGACGAAGCATCGCTCATTAGCCGAGCAGATAGTTAGAATAGCCTTCAGCTAAGTCCATGGCTACGACCTAGCAAGGCGCCATTAGCCTTGCATAGCAATTGATAATTATCGTCTAAAGCATGTCTCAACAAGAACGATGTATACAAATGGTGGATTAAAGTTAAGTATTCCAGCAGCTACGTACTTTTCTTTATAGCCTTCATAAGTATCCTGTTTCAGACCATCAAGTCCGCCTGCTTGCTTAATGGCCGCCTCCCTTAAATAATGTGCATAGTGTTGGCAATCTGTCAACACTACATTACCGACAATCATTCTTCCGACGCGCCATTCGCTAGTGGAACAGGGAAGGAAGGATCAGTTAGTTGCGTCAGAAGTACCCTTCACAACACATCGCAAGGTGGCTTGCGGAGTATTGATGTAGATGTACAAAGCACAACGTTGGTATTTTATTTTGGGTGTTGTTTTTCTGTAAATCCTGGTATCTTCCTACTAACATGTTTTGGCCGTAGGCATGTTTTCTCGGCAAACTGTGTCTGAGGTTGATTTTTGTATCTTCAGAAAGAACTCCCATCTTTCAACTATTTTATGTCCATTCCACTGATTCGATGCTTTGATTCGCTCAGCGACGGCTTCATCCCAGGTTGTGTTCCACAATCTGTGTTTACGTTTCCTGGGTGGCAGCGTTGCGGAGGTCTGTATCTTGTTCTTGTATGTTACGAGTGAAGGCCTCGTTGTTTTACTCCAGGCAGTCTGTATCAACTCTTGGAAATCGATTCCCGTTAGGTCTGGATCTGTTTGTTTGAACTCTAACTTTGATTTGTGTTAAGTAGTGATCCGAAACAACTACCTTTCGTACTCTGACATTCTGATTACCCCCGTATACTCTTTGTAGAAACTGCCACATGATCAATCTGGAATTCCCCTAGTAATGAATTTGGTGACCTACAGATTTCCTTTTTGTGTAGACATCTCGTAAACTTGTTGACACAATACTCAGCACAAATTATATACAGAAGCTTATTAGACGCTCTCCGTTCTTATTCACCCTCGGGTTGAGGCTTTTCTCTTCCCGGGGACAGGGTTCTTGTGTTGTCCTCATCATTTGTGAAAGTGGCTAAATTGTATTGTGTAAAGATTGGGACTTTGTAAGGGCGCTGATGACCGCGCAGTTGAGCGCCCCACAAAGCAAACATCATCATAATCATTATCATCATCTTATTCAGCAGCCGAGGAGATGGATGAAATCCTTCTATTGGTCTGTATTTATTGTCCATGCCAACCCGTGCATTAAAGTTACTAAATAGGATTTTCACGCAGTGTTAGGGGATCTTGCTTGACGTTTCCTTTAGTGTTTCCCTAAAATTTTCTACATTCTCAGGACGTTTTTGTTGCCACTGTTACTGAGAGCACGAATACTAAATACGGCATATGCTTTGTTACATGATTTCAATGTAAGAACTGAGGTTCTTTCATTTGGCAATGTAAAATCTGTGAATGAATCCAAAATCTTATTCCCTGCTGTAAACGCAGACCCAAGTATTGATAATTTGCTTTTGAATTTTACGGTTGCTTTACTTTAAATATCATGAAGTTTTCTGAGTGGAAATGGTTTTCATCCTGGAAACGTGTCTCCTTGATTGCTAGAAATTTAATTCCGAATTTGTTTAGAGTTTCAGCCAGCTGTTCGAATTTACCAGTTTTCAGCATGGTGTTGATCTTGATATTTTGATAAGCTCTGTTTCGTCTCTGCGTGATGTTCTCGATACCCCAGAATCCGATGACAGGAAACAACCAGACATGCGTTGAGGGCTTTGGGTAATTATTTTTGTAGCGGTTGTTCCATCATACTAATTTTGCAAGCTGAGGATGTAAGTGGGGCACAAAATTACTAATCGATTGTTGAGATCGAGAGATACCTCTAGATTTTCACTGGCTTACTTGTGTTTGGTCCACGAGAGCTATTTTAGTTCGCTCAAGCTTGCCGGAAAGCCAGTGGTGACCCTCTATCCTCTAGCTGGGAGTATCACCTCTTCCCCTGCTACGACACAGTAACGATCAATAACAGTTCAGAGAGTATTTATTATCCAGAATGAGATTTTCACTCTGCAGCGGAGTGTGCGCTGATATGAAACTTCCTGGCAGATTAAAACTGTGTGCCCGACCGAGACTCGAACTCGGGACCTTTGCCTTTCGCGGGCAAGTGCTCTACCAGCTGAGCTACCGAAGCACGACTCACGCCCGGTACTCACAGCTTTATTTCTGCCAGTACCTCGTCTCCTACCTTCCAAACTTTACAGAAGCTAGAGCACTTGCCCGCGAAAGGCAAAGGTCCCGAGTTCGAGTCTCGGTCGGGCACACAGTTTTAATCTGCCAGGAAGTTTCATATCAGCACACACTCCGCTGCAGAGTGATAATCTCATTCTGGAAACATCCCCCAGGCTGTGGCTAAGCCATGTCTCCGCAATATCCTTTCTTTCAGGAGTGCTAGTTCTGCAAGGTTCGCAGGAGAGCTTCTGTAAAGTTTGGAAGGTAGGAGACGAGGTACTGGCAGAAATAAAGCTGTGAGTACCGGGCGTGAGTCGTGCTTCGGTAGCTCAGTTGGTAGAGCACTTGCCCGCGAAACGCAAAGGTCCCGAGTTCGAGTCTCGGTCGGGCACACAGTTTTAATCTGCCAGGATGTTTCAGTATTTATTATGTTTTGTGGGACTATTGTAAATATCTTGTACTGCTACGTTTGAGACTAGGTATCAAAGGGTGAGATAGCGAGACATCTCCGGCTTGGTAAAGAATAAATGTAGCTTCCGCTTGCAGTGATTCAAACAGACCGTGGGAAACCTAATTCTGGATGGCCAGATAAGAATATGAACTAGAATCCTCCTCTGGCTACGACTCTAGTCGCTAAACAACCTCACCGTCGCTCTGCGTTGGAGGAAAAGAAAGACGAGTATTCATAATTGTCTGCATCTCGTGGTCGTGCTGTTGCGTTCTCGCTTCCCACTCCCGGGTTCCCGGGTTCGATTCCCGGCGGGGTCAGGGATTTTCTCTGCCACATAATGAGTGGATGTTGTGTGACGTCCTTACGTTAGTTACGTTTAAGTAGTTCCAAGTTCTAGGGGACTGATGACCATAGGTGTTAAGTCCCATAGTGCTCAGAGCCATTTGAACCATTTTTTAATTCATAATTTCGCCACTGCTCATCCTTGACCATTTTTCTCAAACACTTCAGTGAAATAACGCCGAGAACGGAGCTACCGTACTTCCTTCGCTTAGTTGTCTGGATCATAGTCAAATGGATGATGAACTTTTCTTGCATTTTAAAACTGTTCTAATAACGGCGTACAGGAGAAAGTTGTACCAATTACAGCTGTAATTATTCAGTGAAATCATTTAAGGAGTCGTCGCCGGTTCATTTTAAGTAAGATCAAGTTTGAAGTACACAACAACAAATAACATTCACTTGCAGCAGTCGTCAGCAACTAGACGTGAGTCACAAAAGGAAAATTTTGAGCACAAAAGAACGAAATCATAATGAACAGTGAAGTGTGCATCAGAGTTAGGGAAGAGCTTTAGCAAGGGAGTAAGCATTTGTCGCATGCCGCCATTGACCAGAAAGCGGGTCTGAATCGTGTTGCAGCACAAAGGACGACGAGGTGTAAGGGAAGCTTGCGGAGGAGGAGAGAGCTAAGCACGCATACAGAGAATTAATACACTCTCGCAGAGATCAGGCGGAATAATACGGCAAAATATGGCAATTTCTGGGATAATTCAGCATGCGGCTGTGCTGCAGTATGCATTATGTAACTGATACTGAGAGGTGCGCTCTTACATAACGCAAATGTCAATATTTTTGCAGACCATACAAACGCAGGATTTCAAAAAAAAGATTGTCAGATTATTATAGTTCAATTCTTTCATGTTGGCAGCTCGCGCATGCCCGCCCAGACGTGGGAGATTGCTGCGTTGCCAGTTGCACACGACGCACGCGCCAAGAGAAGCAGCGCCATAGTATAGTATAGTCCACAAACTTACGTTTAGGGGGGAGCGCGCAGTTTATGAAGTAAAGCCACCACGGCCGCATTAACCCTTTCGATGCTACAGAGACGTGCTCCCTGCATTTTGTCATCACTGCACTGCTCGCTTGTGCAGACACATGGTGTTCCGACTGCTTTGACACACTTATCATTCGATTCCACAAAAACTATTTGGCCCAAAAATTTGATTTTTACAGGTCTTCTTGACTGATACCTTCCCCCTATAAACGACTTAATTTTGTTTCGACGTTCAACGCATTTATTGTGCAGCATTAAATGTAGTAAACCATTGCACGAAATTTTGAAGAGTTTCCAGAGGTAAAAAGTCCACAGCGTATACTTTCCGTATGGTAAAAAAACCGACAAATTTGTGGTCAAATTTGTTACAATTGGATGTCCTCTTCCGAGAGGAACTAATTTTCATAAGGATTTCTTTTGGCTGTGTGTGTCGTTTTCAAGAGATTTCAATGTCCCCAGTTCAAATGAACACCCTTTATAACATAAACAGTGTTTATAAATTGGGAAAAACTTCCATCTTTAGTGACTTAATAAAACTTTTATTTATACCAGAGTCATTTCGCTTTTTTCTAAAACGTTCTCATTAAAACAGAGTTGCCGAAGTACACAAAACTGAGTTGTGGCCGTAATAAAACATAGAAACTAAAATATATTGTCAATGAGGCGCAGTGCGCAAACAATTTGTGTTTGTCACAACGGACAGCAAATACTTGCCAAAACATAGATCAGTCGACGAAAAACATTGAATATGAAGTTGCCAAAGCAGCGAAGCAAAGAATTGCGTCAGACAATCAAATGGTTCAAATGGCTCTGAGCACTATGGGACTCAACTGCTGTGGTCATAAGTCCCCTAGAACTTAGAACTACTTAAACCTAACTAACCTAAGGACAGCACACAACACCCAGCCATCACGAGGCAGAGAAAATCCCTGACCCCGCCGGGAATCGAACCCGGGAACCCGGGCGTGGGAAGCGAGAACGCTACCGCACGACCACTAGATGCGGGCGTCAGACAATCAAGTAGCTCGTCAACGTACGAGCCGAAATTCTGCTCTAAATAATACTTTTAATACTGTCGCAAAAGAATATATCTCAATATGAATAGTAAAACAGCGATTGCGGAAGAGAAGGTATACAAACAAAATAGATAACATGAATATTGTATGTGTGCCTTTTCATTGCTTTTAATTGCTGTGAAAAAAAAAAAACATTGGAGGACAAAATTAGAAAAACCGAAATCTTATTATGATTATAATGAAGAGACAAAGCACTAGAAATTTCAAAAAATTACATTCAAACGAATAAAATTCATGAAGTAAGACACCTCGATATTGTTTTTAAATAAAGAAAATATTAAGCACCGATTAAGGTTTGAACTGAGAATACCTTAACCATTACGCCAACGCAACTCATCGTTCACCAAAACTCCTGGAGGACTGTAAAACATCACGCAAAATACCGACAAACACTGCTGGTTCAAAAATGGTTCAAATGGCTCTGAGCACTATGGGACTCAACTGCTGAGGTCATTAGTCCCCTAGAACTTAGAACTAGTTAAACCTAACTAACCTAAAGACATCACAAAGATCTATGCCCAAGGCAGGATTCGAACCTGCGACCGTAGAGGTCTTGCGGTTCCAGACTGCAGCGCCTTTAATCGCACGGCCACTTCGGCCGGCTCACTGCTGGTATGACTACGAATTACTCACTTTTCGTGGAAGTACAATAGGAAATAAACAATTACCGCTGTTCTTTATTGCGAAAAAGCGGTTCGTGAGAATGATACAAACACCTTTCTTTGTTATCACCTGAATTAGTAGGCTTATTGCTTGTTTGTTTTAAATAGTTAATAGAATATGACCCCCCCCCCCCCATGAACCATGGACCTTGCCGTTGGTGGGGAGGCTTGCGTGCCTCAGCGATACAGATAGCCGTACCGTAGGTGCAACCACAACGGAGGGGTATCTGTTGAGAGGCCAGACAAACGTGTGGTTCCTGAAGAGGGGCAGCAGCCTTTTCAGTAGTTGCAAGGGCAACAGTCTGGATGATTGACTGATCTGGCCTTGTAACAATAACCAAAACGGCCTTGCTGTGCTGGTACTGCGAACGGCTGAAAGCAAGGGGAAACTACAGCCGTAATTTTTCCCGAGGGCATGCAGCTTTACTGTATGATTACATGATGATGGCGTCCTCTTGGGTAAAATATTCCGGAGGTAAAATAGTCCCCCATTCGGATCTCCGGGCGGGGACTACTCAAGAGGATGTCGTTATCAGGAAAAAGAAAACTGGCGTTCTACGGATCGGAGCGTGGAATGTCAGATCACTTAATCGGGCAGGTAGGTTAGAAAATTTAAAAAGGGAAATGGATAGGTTGAAGTTAGATATAGTGGGAATTAGTGAAGTTCGGTGGCAGGAGGAACAAGACTTCTGGTCAGGTGACTACAGGGTTATAAACACAAAATCAAATAGGGGTAATGCAGGAGTAGGTTTAATAATGAATAGGAAAATAGGAATGCGGGTAAGCTACTACAAACAGCATAGTGAACGCATTATTGTGGCCAAGATAGATACGAAGCCCACGCCTACTACAGTAGTACAAGTTTATATGCCAACTAGCTCTGCAGATGACGAAGATATTGAAGAAATGTATGATGAAATAAAAGAAATTATTCAGATTGTGAAGGGAGACGAAAATTTAATAGTCATGGGTGACTGGAATTCGAGTGTAGGAAATGGGAGAGAAGGAAACATAGTAGGTGAATATGGATTGGGGGACAGAAATGAAAGAGGAAGCCGCCTGGTCGAATTTTGCACAGAGCACAACATAATCATAACTAACACTTGGTTTAAGAATCATGAAAGAAGGTTGTATACATGGAAGAACCCTGGAGATACTAAAAGGTATCAGATAGATTATATAATGGTAAGACAGAGATTTAGGAACCAGGTTTTAAATTGTAAGACATTTCCAGGGGCAGATGTGGACTCTGACCACAATCTATTGGTTATGACCTGTAGATTAAAACTGAAGAAACTGCAAAAAGGTGGGAATTTAAGGAGATGGGACCTGGATAAACTAAAAGAACCAGAGGTTGTACAGAGATTCAGGGAAAGCGTAAGGGAGCAATTGACAGGGATGGGGGAAATAAATACAGTAGAAGAAGAATGGGTAGCTTTGAGGGATGAAGTAGTGAAGGCAGCAGAGGATCAAGTAGGTAAAAAGACGAGGGCTAGTAGAAATCCTTGGGTAACAGAAGAAATATTGAATTTACTTGATGAAAGGAGAAAATATAAAAATGCAGTAAGTGAAACAGGCAAAAAGGAATACAAACGTCTCAAAAATGAGATCGACAGGAAGTGCAAAATGGCTAAGCAGGGATGGCTAGAGGACAAATGTAAGGATGTAGAGGCCTATCTCACTAGGGGTAAGATAGATACCGCCTATAGGAAAATTAAAGAGACCTTTGGAGATAAGAGAACGACTTGTATGAATATCAAGAGCTCAGATGGAAAACCAGTTCTAAGCAAAGAAGGGAAAGCAGAAAGGTGGAAGGAGTATATAGAGGGTCTATACAAGGGCGATGTACTTGAGGACAATATTATGGAAATGGAAGAGGATGTAGATGAAGATGAAATGGGAGATATGATACTGCGTGAAGAGTTTGACAGAGCACTGAAAGACCTGAGTCGAAACAAGGCCCCCGGAGTAGACAATATTCCATTGGAACTACTGACGGCCCTGGGAGAGCCAGTCCTGACAAAACTCTACCATCTGGTGAGCAAGATGTATGAAACAGGCGAAATACCCTCAGACTTCAAGAAGAATATAATAATTCCAATCCCAAAGAAAGCAGGTGTTGACAGATGTGAAAATTACCGAACTATCAGCTTAATAAGTCACAGCTGCAAAATACTAACACGAATTCTTTACAGACGAATGGAAAAACTAGTAGAAGCCAACCTCGGGGAAGATCAGTTTGGATTCCGTAGAAACACTGGAACACGTGAGGCAATACTGACCTTACGACTTACCTTAGAAGAAAGATTAAGGAAAGGCAAACCTACGTTTCTAGCATTTGTAGACTTAGAGAAAGCTTTTGACAGTGTTGACTGGAATACTCTCTTTAAAATTCTAAAGGTGGCAGGGGTAAAATACAGGGAGCGAAAGGCTATTTACAATTTGTACAGAAACCAGATGGCAGTTATAAGAGTCGAGGGACATGAAAGGGAAGCAGTGGTTGGGAAGGGAGTAAGACAGGGTTGTAGCCTCTCCCCGATGTTGTTCAATCTGTATATTGAGCAAGCAGTAAAGGAAACAAAAGAAAAATTCGGAGTAGGTATTAAAATTCATGGAGAAGAAATAGAAACTTTGAGGTTCGCAGATGACATTGTAATTCTGTCAGAGACAGCAAAGGACTTGGAAGAGCAGTTGAATGGAATGGACAGTCTCTTGAAAGGAGGATATAAGATGAACATCAACAAAAGCAAAACAAGGATAATGGAATGTAGTCTAATTAAGTCGGGTGATGCTGAGGGAATTAGATTAGGAAATGAGGCACTTAAAGTAGTAAAGGAGTTTTGCTATTTGGGGAGCAAAATAACTGATGATGGTCGAAGTAGAGAGGATATAAAATGTAGGCTGGCAATGGCAAGGAAAGCGTTTCTGAAGAAGAGAAATTTGTTAACATCCAGTATTGATTTAAGTGTCAGGAAGTCATTTCTGAAAGTATTCGTATGGAGTGTAGCCATGTATGGAAGTGAAACATGGACGATAAATAGTTTGGACAAGAAGAGAATAGAAGCTTTCGAAATGTGGTGCTACAGAAGAATGCTGAAGATTAGATGGGTAGATCACATAACTAATGAGGAAGTATTGAATAGGATTGGGGAGAAGAGAAGTTTGTGGCACAACTTGACCAGAAGAAGGGATCGGTTGGTAGGACATGTTCTGAGGCATCAAGGGATCACCAATTTAGTATTGGAGGGCAGCGTGGAGGGTAAAAATCGTAGAGGGAGACCAAGAGATGAATACACTAAGCAGATTCAGAAGGATGTAGGTTGCAGTAGGTACTGGGAGATGAAAAAGCTTGCACAGGATAGAGTAGCATGGAGAGCTGCATCAAACCAGTCTCAGGACTGAAGACCACAACAAGAACAATAGAATATGAAGCAATTGGTATAAAGAATGCTTTTTCCAAACTTTATATAAAAGAAAGTCTGCTATCAAGACACCGCTTTTGTTCAATAACTTTATTTATGACTGAACGTTTCTAAAACTGAAGACACTCGTCCGTGCTCTGCACTGCAGTCGAGCTCTGGCAACGTCGTTCTCTGTTCATTGGCTGACTTTGTTTGGTGACATTAGATGCGCAGAACCAACCTAAACTCGTAAATGACGCGCACTTTAAAAAGCATTTAATCAACTGTTTGAAAATCAAAAAATTAAGGTAAATGTACTGTGAATAGATTTTTAGAAGACTTACTACCACAGTTCTGGGCTTCCAGTGTGAGTCACAAAACTCACATTTATAACTTCTTAAAAAATGCAAGTAGTCGATAGCGTTCAGTGTTCGTGCCCCAGAGATACCTTGTCAACAGGAAACCCTACACCTTAGTCTCTGTGTGGCGTCTTAGTACGGCTGCATATACAGTACACATGATCACAGGTACATCAATCAGCCAGACCATCTACCTAATAGCCGGTATATCCATCTTTGGCACGGACAAGAACGGTGACACGTTGTGACGCGGAAGCAGTGAGGACTTGATTGGTCGCTGGAGGCAGTTGGCACCACATCTGCACACACAAGTCACCAAGTTCCCGTAAATTCCGGGATGGTGGAGATGAGCCCTAACGTCAGGTTCAACCACATCCGAGGCGTGTTCGATAGGGTTCAGTTCTGGCGAGGGGGGAGACGGGGGTCAGCGTTCTGCAACAACTGTAAGATACTCATTGGCCGTCGTGGTGCCTTGCACGAGCCACAATGGACCCACGGATGCCCACTTGAATTTTCCCCAGAGCATAATGGAGCCGCCACCAGCTTGTCTCCGTCCCGCAGTATAGTCGTCAAGGAGCTGTTGCCCTGGAAGACGACGGATTCGCGCCCTCCCATCGGCATGACGAAGAAAGTACAGGAATTCATCAGACCATGCAACTCTCTGCCACTGCACCAACGTCCAGTACGGATGGTTGTGTGCCCATTTCAACAGTAGTTGCCGATGCGGAGGCCCATCGTTAGGAGTGTTCGGTGCACTGTGTGTTCTGGCACATTTGAACTCTGCACAGCATTAAAAATGGCTCTAAGCCCTATGGGACTTAACAGGGGCCAATATGAACACAGTTTAAATTGTTCGTTTCTTGAATGTGACATTTATGAAAACACAGTGATCACTTTTACGTTCTACATCTACATCTACATGACTACTGTGCAATTCACATTTAAGTGCTTGACAGAGGGTTCGTCGAACCACAATCATACTATCTCTCTACCATTCCACTCCCGAACAGCGCGCGGGAAAAACGAACACCTAAACCTTTCTGTTCGAGCTCTGATTTCTCTTATTTTATTTTGATGATCATTCCTACCTATGTAGGTTGGACTCAACAAAATATTTTCGCATTCGGAAGAGAAAGCTGGTAACTGAAATTTCGTAAATAGATCTCGCCGCGACGAAAAACGTCTTTGCTGTAATGACTTCCATCCCAATTAGCGTATCATATCTGCCACACTCTCTCCCCTACTACGTGATAATACAAAACGAGCTGCCCTTTTTTGCACCCTTTCGATGTCCTCCGTCAATCCCACCTGGTAAGGATCCCACACCGCGCAGCTACATTCTAACAGAGGACGAACGAGTGTAGTGTAAGCTGTCTCTTTAGTGGACTTGTTGCATCTTCTAAGTGTCCTGCCAATGAAACGCAACCTTTGGCTCGCCTTCCCCACAATATTATCTATGTGATCTTTCGAACTGAAGTTGTTCGTAATTTTAACACCCAGGTACTTAGTTGAATTGACAGCCTTGAGAATTGAACTATTTATCGAGTAATCGAATTCCAACGGATTTCTTTTGGAACTCATGTGGATCACCTCACACTTATCGTTATTTAGCGTCAACTGCCACCCGCCACACCATAAAGCAATCTTTTCTAAATCGCTTTGCAACTGATACCGGTCTTCGGATGACCTCACTAGACGGTAAATTACAGCATCATCTGCGAACAACCTAAGAGAACTGCTCAGATTGTCACCCAGGTCATTTATATAGATCAGGAACAGCAGAGGTCCCAGGACGCTTCCCTGTGGAACACCTGATATCACTTCAGTTTTACTCGATGATTTGCCGTCTGTTACTACGAACTGCGACCTTCCTGACAGGAAATCACGAAACAGCTGTTACATGAAACATATGCAACAATGAAATTATTATTTCTCGTTTAGCTCTGTGCCCATTACCAGGGTTCCGTGCCTCAGCTGTTGTTAAAAATGGTTCAAATGGCTCTGAGCACAATGGGACTTAACATATGAGGTCATCAGTCCCCTAGAACTTAAAACTACTTAAACCTAACTAACCTAAGGACATCACACACATCCAAGCCCGAGGCAGGATTCGAACCTGCGACCGCAGCAGTTGCGCGGTTCCGGACTGTAACGCCTAAAACCACTCGGCCACCGGGGCCGGCATAGGACTTAACATCTGAGGTCATCAGTCCCCTAGACTAAGAACTACTTAAACCTAACTAATCTAAGGACAACACATACATCCATGCCCGAGGCAGGATTCGAACCTGCGACCGCAGCAGCAGCGCGGTTGCCGACTGAAGCGCCTAGAACCCACAGCGGCCGGCGCACAGCATTAAAATCTAATGTTAGTTCCGCCACAGTTCACCGCCTGTCCTGGTTTACCAGTCTGCCCAGCCTATGACGTGACATCTGTAATGAAGTGTCGCCGCCCAATCCCAAGACGTCTGGACGTGTTCACCTTGGTTTCGCCACGTGTTGAAGACACTCACCACAGCACTCCTTGAACACCCGAAAAGTCGTGCAGCTTCCGAAATGCTCGTGCTGAGCCTCCGTGCCACCACGACCTGTCCTCGGCCAAATTCACATAGATTGCGCGCCTTCCCCATTCTACACACGAACAACACGCTCACTGATTCTGCATTTGTCTGTCTAGCAGACATCCTCGCCAGGTGACACTGCTATCGCCTCCACGGGTTTATATCGATAGTAGGTCGTGGTCGTAGTGGTCTAGGTGATCAGTGTGTAAGGGGTTTAAAAATGAAGACTTTAGTATATTCCGCGCATTCCATCCACTAGTGAGTTCGTCGTTCAGTGATCAGATATCATTACATAATTCTCTGAACGCCACCATTCTGTTTATGAATCAAAAACCAATTGCAAGGTATCAATCGACATCTGTTCAACAGCTTCCGATTGAAAGATATAGAATTTGTCTTTTTTAACGTAAAATTACAGGCAAGTTCGGCTATAACAAAAACTGTTTGAAATTATCCCCCTCTTTCGACATCAGTCATTTTACTCAAGCACTGCCTGACACAAAAAGTAAAGTACCCAGAAGACGTTATCAATGTAATTTCGTACACTTAGGCCTACACAATGTCAGCGAGTATATAAATGATTAAGCCGGCCGAGGTGGCCGAGCGATTCTAGGCGCTTCAGTTTGGAACTGCGCGACCGCTACGGTCGCAGGTTCGAATCCTGCCTCGGGCATGGATGTGTGTGCTGTCCTTAGGTTAGTTAGGTTTAAGTAGTTCTAAGTTCTAGGGGACTGATGACTTCAGATGTTAAGTCCCATAGTGCTCAAAGCCATTTGAACCATATAAATGATTAGAGTTAAAGTTCTCTGCGACAGGTATTACGGCCACCAGTGTCCATTACTGTTGTTTCTGTTTAGAGTTTTTCGAGGCCTAGTAGGGTATACAGGATGAGACAGGCCACCCCACACATACACTACTGGCCATTAAAATTGCTACACCAAGAAGAAATGCAGATGATAAACAGATATTCATCGGACAAATATATTATACTAGAACTGACATGTCATTTGATTTTCGCGCAATTTGGGTGCATACATCCTGAAAAATCAGTACCCAGAACAACCATCTCTGGCTGTAATAACGGCCTTGATACGCCTGGGCGTTGAGTCAAACAGAGCTTGGATGGCGTGTACAGGTACAGCTTTAACAAGATACCACAGTTTATCAAGAGTAGTGACTGGTGTATTGTGACGAGCCAGTTGCTCGGCCACCATTGACCAGACGTTTTCAATTGGTGAGAGATCTGAAGAATGTGCTGGCCAGGGCAGCAGACGAAAATTTTCTGTATCCAGAAAGGCCCGTACAGGACCTGCAACATGCGTTCTTGCTTTGTCCTGCTGAAATGTAGGGTTTTCCAGGGATCGAATGAAGGGTAGAGCCACGGGTCGCAACACATCGGAAATGTAACGTCCACTGTTCAAAGTGCCGTCAATGCGAACAAGAGGTGACCGAGACGTGTAACCAATGGCACCCCATACCATCACGCCGGGTGATACGCCAGTATGGCGATGACGAATACACGCTTCCAATGTGCGTTCACCGCGACGTCGCCAAACACGGATGCGAACATCATGATGCTGTACACAGAACCTGGACTCATCCGGAAAAAATGACGTTTTGCCATTTGTGCACCCATATTCGTCGTTGAGTACACCATCGCAGGCGCTCCTGTCTGTGATGCAGCGTCAAGGATAACCGCAGCCATGGTCTCCGAGCTGATAGTCCATGCTGTTGCAAACGTCGTCGAACTGTTCGTGCAGATGGTTGTTATCTTGCAAGCGTCCCCATTTGCTGACTCAGGGATCTAGACGTAGCTGCACGATCCGTTACAGCCATGTGGATAAGATGCCTGTCATGTCGACTGCTAGTGATACGAGGCCGTTGGGATCCAGCACTTCGTTCCATTTTAACCTCCTGAACCCACCGATTCCATATTCAGCTAACAGTCATTGGATCTCGACCAACGCCAGCAGCAATGTCGCGATACGATAAACAGCAATCGCGATAGGATACGAGGCATCGCAACAACGTTTCACCAGGCAACGCCGGTCAACTGCTGTTTGTGTATGAGAAATCGGTTGGAAACTTTCCTCATGTCAGCATGTTGTAGATGTCGCCACCGGTGCCAACCTTATGTGAATGCTCTGAAGAGCTAATCATTTGCATATCACAGCATCTTCTTCCTGTCGGTTAAATTTCACGGCTGTAGCACATCATCTTCGTGGTGTAGCAGTTTTAATGGCCAGTAGTGTATTCACAATGAATCAATACATCGAGGTGACGTTTTCGTCGAGTTATAGAGGAACAATATGGCAAATTTCCAAATGTTCAGAAGTAATTTTTTTTGTTTATGTCGCCGAATTACAGCAACGTCTTTCTTTCCTATTGGAACCATAAATTATTTGTGTGGCATTTGAAAGAAGCTTCTAAGTGAACTTACAGGACATAACATGTGTGGGACTTAATCATATACAGTACTACGAAGACAACGGCGCCACAAACCACTGTCTCGCCAGTCAGGAGAAGAGGCTTTGCAAATGTCTGCCTTAGTATACCAATTGTAAGCAAGCACGTAACTCAGGTACGATAAAGTGGTTCAAATGGCTCTGAGCACTATGGGACTCAACTACTGTGGTCATCAGTCCCCTAGAACTTAGAACCACTTAAACCTAACTAACCTAAGGACATCACACACATCCATGTCCGAGGCAGGATTCGAACCTGCGAACGTAGCAGCAGCGCGGCTCCGGACTGGAGCGAACTCAGGTACGGTTCGTGTGTTTATTATCACGGCTGTCATACAAAGCTCTCAAAATTTTGAGAGTGAGCATTGCTACATGCTATAAAGTGATTCTAGAGAAGCAACACTGTGTGTTGAAGTTCATCTACGGGCTGCACAGGTCCGTGTTACAAGGCATTTCATGCCTTAGGCAGTCTTCGTGTTTCCTAGTAGACTTTTTGTTTTAATTTTCGCCACAGACTAACGTACTGAAGTGTTAAGTTTGGCGAATGTGCAGGCCATTTGCGTTTCGTCAACGCCCGTCCCTGTGCTCTCCAAATGTTGTCTTTATACGGTCTGTCATTACATGTACGGAATGGAAGGTACATCCGTTATGTTGCTACCACACTGACTGCCTTATGTACAGTGAGACGTCTTCCGATAACTGCAGCAGCAGCTTCTAGGAGCCCGAGATACTTGTATGTGCCTATATTTAGATTCCAATCAATAAAACTGAGACCAGTGACGCGGGTCTTGTAAAACACGCATCGAACACTGACAGACCAAGAACGATGTTTTTATCTACTTCTTTGAGTCAGCGTGGATTTTCAACTGACGATTAGTGCATTTTACGCAAATTGACTTTCCCATGCTTCTTCCTTAAAATCAGGTTTGTGTAGATATGCCGCAAAACTTTACGCTTTTCGTTCATAACATTTAGAGAACTGTAACTAATTTTGGAAGTCAGTGTTACGAAGCTGTAGACGGAGCGAAATGTGAAGAGGATGAAATGCGATGGAGTGTAGCGTACGCAGTGCACTCATTTGGTTGATCCGTCTCGTACTTCCGAGATGCCTCTTAGTGATATTTGTATAGGGTGTTACTGGTGCTAAAACGTTATTCTGATTTCTTTCATCAGTTGGCCTTCTTTTTCCTTGGCGTATTTTACTCTCCCCATTTCCAGTTCCTAGAACATTGTATGTGGTGTTTTCAAAGACAGATCGTGAGTGTTTGGCACGATCTGGATACTCTTCAGCAAACAACCGCATCACTACTCCAATCGTTTGCAGGCATTCGCCATTAGCGATTTTCAATTTTTCGACTGTCGTATGCATTGTGAATGTCTCAACGCCTTTACCAGCAAGCTACCTGCTTAGTACAACAGCAAAACACAGGCTGATGGGCTTCAAGTGCACAGATAAACTCAAGAACCCCAGTGGAGTTGCGTGTTTGCTTACATTTGGCATAACAGGGCAGACGTTTGTGGAACGCCACAGAAAAAAGCATATTTCCACAAGAAAAATAAACATAGTCGGTGTCGTAATTTGGAAACTATTAACGATAAAAATAGTTTGTGGGCGTCAGGAAATTAGACATATGGTCCGCTATAACTTGGCGAAAACGGCATCTCGATATACGAGGGATATTCAGAAAAGTAGGGAACGTTTTCGTCTGACACCGCTAGGCGCGCGCCGATCGCGTATATTGGTATGCACGTGCTGGGCAGCTCAGTCGGCAGCCATCCGTGACAGCGGGAAAGTCTCTGCGCTTCTGGTTTTTTCGATATTCGAATTTGAAATTAGCGCTGCAATCGAAAATCCCACCAGTGGTGAGGTACGGTCTGTGATCCGGTTTTTGTTAGAAAAAGCCCTAAAACGTATAGAAATTTATCGTGAACTGTGCGGAGTGTACGGAAATAACGTAATGAGTGAATGTTCGGTCCGGAATTGGTGCATTCGGTTTAAAAATGGCCGAACCACCTTTCATGATGAAGAGAAAAGTGGACGACCGAGAGTTGTGACTGACGATCTTGTCGCTATAGTTGATGAAACGATTGGTGAAAACCGTCGCTTCACAATATCGGAGCTTTCGCTTTCTTTTCCACAAGTTTCACCGACTTTGTTGCTTGAAATTGTCACTCAAAAGCTAGGCTACCACAAATTTTTTACACGATGGGTGCCCAAAATGCTTACAGAGCACAATAAAGAACAGCGAATGGGGGCAACGTTGACATTTCTGGAGGCCTATCACAAACATGATGATTCATTATTGGATCGAATCGTAACCTGTGACGAGACTTGGGTGAAACACGTCAATGGCGAGACAAAATTACAATCCATGGAGTGGGGACACACAAGGTCCCCAAAAACCAAGAAAATGTTTGCAAACCTTGTCAGCAAGGAAGTTGATGGCGGCAGTGTTTTAGGATAGCCAAGGTGTACTTCTTATTGATTTTCTCTAACGTGGAGCAACCATAAATTCTGCCTGGTACGGTCAAACTTCGCAAAGCTGTTCATAACAAACGCCGAGGAAAGCTGACGTCCAAAATTTTGTTTTTGCATGACAATGCCCGACCTCAGACGCAAACCGCACTAAAGAACTTCTTAATTCATTCATGTGGTGTCACCGCCAGACACCACACTTGCTAGGTGGTAGCCTTGAAATCGGCCGCGGTCCGTTAGTATACGTCGGACCCGCGTGTCGCCACTGTCAGTGATTGCAGACCGAACACCGCCACACGGCAGGCCTAGAGAGACTTCCTAGCACTCGCCCCAGTTGTACAGCCGACTTTGCTAGCGATGGTTCACTGACAAATTACGCTCTCATTTGCCGAGACGATAGTTAACATAGCCTTCAGCTACGTCATTTGCTACGACCTAGCAAGGCGCCATTATCATTTGCTATTTATCTTGTGATGCATGTACCGTCAGACCGATGTTCACCAATTATGGATTAAAGTTAAGTATTCCAGCAGCTATGTACCTTTTTTGCTAGTCTCAATTCCTTGTCATTTTCCAGACCTCACGCCATCCTGCGTGAGCTTAAACGCGTGCCTTTCGGCTTCCTCTCCTAGTGGCTTGGCTGTCTTGCCAAGTCACAACATTCAAATGGGAAATTTTTCCTCATCTGCCTACAGTCTCGATCTTGCACCAAGTGACTTCCACTTGTTGCCCAATATGAAGAACTGGCTTGCAATGCAGCACTTTGATGACGACGCGGAACTCCAGGCGGGCGTGACTGACTGGCTGAAGTCTCAGGCGGCAGAATTTTACGACGAAAGTCTTTCAAAGTTTGTCCACCGCTATGTTAAGTGTCTCAATGTGTTTAGTGACTATGTGGAAAAGTAGTATGTCAGTCGCTCTTTCAGAAGTATATAATAAAATGTATTTCTTGTACTTAGTTTTTTTTAATGCCAAAACGTTCCCTACTTTCTGAATAGCCCTTGTATTTATTCATTCTGACTATATCTAGGGTGGCCTCTCCTAGCGTGCATCAGCCTGTATAAGACGTGTCAACAGCATCAGATACCGAATGGTCGGGAGGGGCCTCTGTTTGGCTGGCTAGTCGAATCGTGCAATATCCCTGGTTGTGGGGCGTTCGGATGTGACAATGGCGTCATACTGGACTGTATGGGATCGTGGTGGCAGGCATACTTGTCGTCAAGCTTCCGGTCGTCCATGTCTGACCATCACAAGTGAAGATCTGCGTATCGTGCACCAAGTACGCAGCACCCCTTCACATCTGCACCTGTCATATGAGAACTAGTAACGAGCTCTGTGCAACATTCCGTCTCATCCTGCACCATTTGTCGCAGACTAACAGCAGCCCGACCAGGGAGTTACTTTCCTATTCGTGGGCTGGTGTTAACCCCACAACACAGTTTTCAGCGTTTGGACTGGTGCCGTGACCGGGAAGCTTTGTGTTCAGCGATGGATCGTGGTTCCGCAATACCCCATATGGTAAGGTCGACGAACTGCGGAGAGGACAGCAGCAGTACAGATCAACGGCAATACTCCTAATTTCATAGTGTGGGGAACCATTTGATATGACTGCAGGTCACGATTGATAGTGACTGTAGTAATTGAGGGTACTCTGACGCCACATCGATATGTCACAGACATCCTTCATCCGTATATGTTACCTTTCATCTGACAGTCTATCTGTGCCATTTTACAACTGTCTGCGTGATACTGAAGCTATAGAGATCCCCAGACCTGTTCCTAATACAACATGTGTGGGACCAGCTGTGGCGTCAATTACTTTCCTGTACCAATATGTGGGATGTCAAGGATCACTTACAACAGTTGTACGTCAGCTTGCCTAAGGAGAATAAAAATGGCATCATGACAGCCTTCCCAACCGAATCAGTGAATGAATTCGGGCTAGGAGGCGGGAGGGAGGGAGAGGGTGGGGGGGGGGGGGTACAACAGCACAGTGATAAAAGGGCTCATAGTGCCAAGTTCTTTGTACACTTGACTCGATTGTGTAATTCAAGTTTCCGTTTTGGATTTTCTTCTCA
The DNA here is from genome assembly GCF_023864345.2 of Schistocerca serialis cubense. NCBI lineage: Eukaryota > Metazoa > Arthropoda > Insecta > Orthoptera > Acrididae > Schistocerca > Schistocerca serialis. The sequence continues at coordinate 858,353,588 of NC_064640.1, read as the reverse complement.
GAAGTTACTGGCAGTGTGGCAATTGGTTACTTGTGGACTAATTTACATAAGCTAAGTTCACCAAGACTAATACAAGAGAACTGATCTACTTTTTTGGCCCTTTTATATAAAAGCCTTTTGAAGCATTTGCACTATCACATTCTCAGCAGGAGACCAAAATGCCTAGATTCAAGCAGAAAATTCGGATAAAATGTAGTTATAATTAATACTAATTAATTATACACATATAAGACTGCATCGATTACTTTCAAAATATTTTGCATCTACAAAATCCGATTCCGCATATATAGTCCCCAGATGCTAAGTTTCAATACACGTGGTAAAATTTTATTCGACTTTAATTTCTGCAATTTTATAGTAAATTTTATTTTCGACGTTTTACCCCTCGTACCCTTACATTAGTTTAGTTCAGTCAACACGTAGTGACGAGTCAAACCACTTTGACCAATGCCTGTCACAAGACTGAATGCCACCTGATGGCGTTGAGGCCGTATGAAGAGGTAACGAGAGTACATAAGCAGAGCAGAGAAGAATGGAGAATCATTCTAGCGACGATACGGGCCGCAAATGGGGAAATACGCGGACATAAGTGACTTTGACAAGGGGCAGAGGATTATTCCCTGGCACCTGCGAACAAGCATCTCGGAAACACCGAAACTTCTCGGCCGTTCTCGTGCTACTATAGTGAGCTTCTATGAAAACTGGTTGAAGGACGGTCAAATCACGAGCAGGCGACAAAGTGTTGGACTTCCACACCTCATCACAGATCATAATGGTTGGAGGCTTGCCCGCTGTGGGTCTGATCTGTGGCGGATCTAATGACAGAGTACAATGCTGGTGCACACACGAGTGTGCACCGTTCAGCGCGAGTTGTCGGACTTCACAGGTAACGACCCTGGCGTGTTCCCAAGCTCATCCAATGACATCATCAGTTGCGACTGTAGTGTGGAGAATGGGAGGAAGACTGGGTTTAAGGTCCCATCGATATCAGGATCATTAGAGATGGAGCAAAAAAATGGTTCAAATGACTCTGAGCACTATGGGACTTAACATCTGAGGTCATCAGTCCCCTAGAACTTAGAACCACATAAACCTAACTAACCTAAGGACATGACACACATCCAAGCCCGAGGCAGGATTCGAACTTGCGACCGGAGCGGCCGCGCGGTTCCAGACTGAAGCGCCTAGAACCACTGAGCCACACTGGCTGGCAGAGATGGAGCACAAGATCGGATTGTGTCAAGGATGGGGAAGGTGATTCGCCTGGCCCTTTCAAAGAAACCGTCGCAGCATTCGCCTGGAGCAATCTACGGAAATCACGGAAGACATGGGTTTGAATCGTCATCATCCCGAAGGTGAGTCCACCTCACTCGATAGCTGCAGTCTATACGCGATCATCAAGACTGCGTGGTGAATTGATCGAAACGTGTTACCTTCTAGGTTTCTTGTTACACCAGGTGGATGGTCGAGTCCGAATTCGCCGTTATCCAGGCGAACGGCTGGTCAAAACATGCGCTGCGCCATGGGGTCAGTAGCATGCTATGAGGGACATTCTTCTGGACTTCCAAGGGACCAGTGGTAGTAACCGAAGGAACCAAAGCGGTGTGAACCACGTTAACATTATTGGAGACCATATGCATTCCTTCACAGTTGATGCCTTTCCCGACGGCGACGGTTTCTTCTAGCAGGACGTCTGTCTGTGTCACAAGGTCAGAACGCTGCACTTACTTGAGAAGCGTGATAATGGACTGAAGGTGATGTCGTGGCCAACAGATTCGCCTGATCTGTACCTGATGGAACACATCTTGGACGCTATCGCGCACAATTCCGCACGTACAAAGCACCGGCCCGTAATTTGGGGTAATTGCATGATATGTACTTAGGTATCTGCTGTCACATACTTCCGGAAATCTACCAAGGAAATGTGGAATCCGTTCTACGCAGAATCGCTGCTGTATTGCGTTCTGATGTAGGATCAACAAACTATAATTCTATGAAGTCCGTTCACTTTTGACACAGTCACTTTTCATGACAATTATAGACAGTTTCGTCCCACAATGGCCGTTTAAATGCTATAGTAGGAAAAAATAAAAAATTTTTATTATGACCTCAAAATAAGAAAAGATTCGTTTGTTAGATCTGATTGTGAGTTAAGCAGTCAGCAATTAAATACGAGGGCTATTCTGAAACTAAGGTCCGGTCTGGAGATAAATGGAAACAACAGTGAAAATCCGATGAAGCTTTGCATAGATGTGTCGGGCACTGTCTCTAACATACCCGTCGATCACGTTACGTCGCTCTTTTCAGTTCAGAGAGCACATTGAGCACATAAAGACGCCTAGAAAATAGTGTCTCCCTCAAAGTACGAGGGCTTGGTGAGAGATTGCGCCCGATGTCATGCAGCCCACGAACATAACTGTCATTCGTTTCCTTCTTCATGACAATTCTCGGGCGCACTCTGCAGGGGTAATATAGATACTGCTGCAGCGTTTTCGTTGGAAAGTGTTTGATTACTCACAATACAGCCCGAAATTGGCTCCCTCTGAATTTCATTTCTATTCACATGATCCACTGGCTATGAAGACAACATTTTGGCAGAGGCAACGACCTGTAGACCAGCTTGGAGAATTGTCAGAAAGGACAGGCGACTGCTTTCTATGACGAGTGTATTGGAAATTTGTTACAACGCTAAAATGTCTAAGTCGGAGCGACGACTATGTAGAGAAGTAGTTGGAAGGTGTAGCTAAATGCTGGATATAAAACATTTATGATTTTCACAGTGCTTCCCATTTCGCGACCGATAAGACATTACTTTCCGAATAGCTCCCATACATGAGGAACATGGATGGCATTTGCTGTACAAACGTTCACATGTTGTCAAACTGAACATAAAGATTAGAGAACAAGCAGCATGGTACTGTGTCAAAAAGGAAAACGGGAACAAAATAATTGAACTAATGGGGATTCACGTGGGAAACAAACTAGAAATCAGACGTAGGGGGGGGTGGAGCTTTGGGAAGAACAGTGAGACAATGAAGACACCGGTCGCAGAACACACGAAATACTGCCCAACATCAGGGAGCGACTACAGTTAAAACACTTCAGGCCTTCAAGAGGACTGCTGTACTTCCTTACCGGATGTGGACCCTACCCGGTATACCTATGCCGGTTCGGGAAACGGCCTACACCAACAGGTGACTGTGGCCCCCAGAACATGTCGTGTAGGAGTGCCACCTCTTCGACGACGTAGCGGCATAATTACGTCAACGGTTACGCAACTATGACACGTATCACCTGCTCAGGCATGAGGACCACTTCCCATTCTTGCCACGTCTGGGATTAGGGGGAGGTTGCACTTTTTTTTACCGATTCTGACACTCACCGGATTTGACATAAGATTAAATATTAGGTTAGATGTAGGATAAGCTAGGATAGCAACACTTGTGTAGTACTGCAGCGATCAACCACTCCGGGCCAGCCCAGTGCCAGGGCTATGTTCACCGGGATTGGCTCGGTGAACACGGCCAGCAATGTAGGTTTATATAAACGCTGGCACATCTGTAACGCAGAAGGTAAAGTAGACTCGAATAAGTACCAAAAATAGTCAAACATTGGTAACCTAAGTCACAGCAGTAGTGTCCATTGTGTATGAGTAAAAGAACTAATATCCTTACAAATAAGCTGCAGTAATAATTTGTATGGTATCAGTTATGACCCACTGATGTTTTAGCTGGTGGGTTGTTCATGTATCATATATATTGAAGAATAAAAAATTAAAAAACAAAAAAAAACTGAACATAACACCAGAACTCAGGGAATTATACAGAGTCAAATAAGTGAACTTTTTTGCCGTACTCTTTGCGCTAGAAGCATCAATCCTCTGTGAGACAGATCTTCAATTGTCAAAACCACAAAATATGTCAAATTTATAATAACTGATAAATCAGTTACTAGTAAAATATAAAAACAGAATACAGATCGTTAAAGTAGTAAAACCAGATTCAAACAGATGATAAAAGAATCATATGAACCATTGTTATGGTACATACACTAGTCAACCAGAACATCATGACCACCGACCTACTACTGTCGATATAAACCCGTCCAGGCGATAGCAGCGTCACCTGGCGAGAGATGACTGCTAGTCAGACACATGCATGTTTCATGTAGTATCAGTGCGCGTGCTGTTCGTGTGTAGAATGGGGAAGGCGTACGATCCATCTGACCCGCCGGCCGGTGTGGCCGAGCGGTTCTACGCGCTTCAGTCTGGAACCGCACGGCCGCTACGGTCGCAGGTTCGAATCCTGCTTCGGGCATGGCTGTGTGTGATGTCCTTAGGTTAGTTAGGTTTAAGCAGTTCCAAGTTCCAGGGGACTGATGACCTCAGAAGTTAAGTCCCATAATGCTCAGACCCATTTGAGTTTGACCGAGGGCAGGTTGTGATGGCCTGGAGGCTTGGCACTAGCATTTAGGAAACTGCACGACTTTTCGGCTGTTCGAGGAGTGGTTTAGTGAGTGTCTTCAACACGTGGTGAAACCAAGGTGAAGCCACATCCAGACGTCATGGAGTTAGGTGGCCATCCCTTTTTGCAGATGTCTCACGTCGTAGGCTGGGCAGACTGGTAAAACAGGACAGGCGGCGAACTGTGGCGGAACTAAAAACAGACTTTAATGCTTTGCAGAGTGCAAGTGTGTCCGAGCACACAGGGCACCGAACACTCCTAACTACGGGCCTCCGCAGCGACCCACGCATGTACCACTGTTAATATCACGACATCGGCAACTACGACTGAAACGGGTACATGACCATCAGAATTGAACGTTTGACGCAGTGGCAGAGCATTGCAGTGTCTGATGAAACCCGACACCTTCTTCATACCGATGGGAGGGCGCGAATCCGTTGTCTTTCATTGGAACAGCTCCTTGACACCTGTACTGTGGGACGGAAACAACCTGGCGGCGGCTCCATTAGGCTTGGGGAACATTCCCGTGGGCATCCATGAGTCCAGTGAAACGTGTGTAAAGCATCAGCACACACTGGTTGCATACCATGTACACGCCTTCATGACATGTTTCCCGATGGCAGTGGCAAGTTTCAACAATATGTGTCATATCAATATATATCATATCACAATGCCAGGAGTGTGATGGAGTGGTTCGATTTATACAGTGGCTTGTTCTAATTGATGTGCTGTCCCCCCAAGCGTCATATGTGAACTCAGTGGAAGAAATTTTGGATGAGACTGAACATGACGTCAGGGCTCATCGTCCCCTTACACATAATTTGCGGGAATTAGGTGACTTGTGTGCCAACTCCCTCCAGCGCCGTACCAAGGCATCATTGCCTCAATGCCACAACACGTCGCCGCTGTTATCGGTGCAAAGGTGGACATACCAGCTATTAGGTTATTATTATGTAGTATTCTGCCTAGTGGTAGCTCCATGTCTTCGTACGGAGAATTTCTGATTCCACTGTTCCCTATCTTCAGCTTCTTCCTTCAGTCTGTTGTATGTCCTTCCGTCTTTCATGTCGTCCAGATGTTGAATTCTTCTTCTCCCTCGTCCTACGTTTCCTCTGAGTTTCCCTTCGATGACATCATGTATGAGTCCCTAGTGTCTATGTACATGTCCAATCCAGTTGGCCTTTCTCTGAAGAATTGTACGCCGAAGACTTCTCTTCTCAAAAGTGATGCGCATATCAAAACGTGAGAAACACTTGAAGATAACTGTTGACAATCGGGAACTGGAAAATGTGAATCAGTTCAAGTGCCTGGGAAGTTTTATCACAAAGGATGCCCACCGCACCAACGAAATCGGAGCAAGAATCGCCATGGCCAAAGCTGCTTTCAACAAGAAGAGGACTCTGCTGACCAGCAAGTTGAGTTTGGCATTGAGGAAAAAACCGATAAAGTGCTACATTTGGAGCATTGCAATGTATGGAGCAGAGACATGGACCATGAGAAAGAAGGAGAAAAAATACTTAGAGAGCTTTGAAATGTGGTGCTGGAGGAGAATGGAAAAGATCAAGTGGACAGATCGCATAAAAAATGACGATGTACTGCAAAGAGCTATTAGGGAGGGGGTCATAATGTTCTGGCTGATCAGTGGGCATATACTTCCGGAAAAAAATAGTACACCCTTTTATAGGTTTCCAATTCACTTACGATTTATTGTTGCAATAGTGCATATGGAGTACATGAAATGATTACATTTACAGATCAACAGCACAAGTGGTTTTGAGGTGCCACGTATCGACACATGCCGAAACACCCATGTTAGTCGAGGTGTATGCTACATGGGCAGCAATACAGCTGCTGACTCTGGCATTCACTCGGTCATACTGTTGACGAATACTGTCCTGAGAGAAGTTATGCCGCGGCTGCTCGATCTCTTCGTGTATTTCTGTAAGAGTTGTTGTTTGACAAATCACACATATCACTTCTTGCCCATTGTATCTCGCACGTGGTCGATCGGACACAAGTTTGGAGATCCTGCTGGCCAGCGTGTTGAGTTTCACAGGCAGTGTGTGGGCGACTTAACATCTGAGGTCATCAGTCCCCTAGAACTTAGAACTACTTAAACCTAACTAACCTAAGGACATCACACACATCCATGCCCGAGGCAGGATTCGAACCTGCGACCGTAGCGGTCTCTCGGCTCCAGACTGTAGCGCCTAGAACCGCACGGCCACTCCGGCCGGCGACACAGTTGGTGATCTGATGTCTGTGCCATTACGACATCTGTTGGCAAGCGACGTTGAAATCATTATCAGTAGATCCACTATCCCTTAAGTGGCATATGCCGTCATCGGATCAACGTCTTCAGTACTCTGCCCCGATGTGAAGAGAAAAATCGTTCCATGTATAACCACATAATTTACTTCGACATAGTCTGCGCAGAAGTATCAAAACGTCTTGAATCATTTGTTTAAGCAATGCTTTAGCAGGGGGATATCGACGTCATTCGTTAAATAATGAACACATATGTGCCAGCGCTCGACCATCTTCTATGCAACAGCAGACACACACACACACATACACACACACACAGACACAGACACACACACACACACACACACACACACACACACACACAAACACGTGCCAGCCTCATGCACACAAACACACACACACACACACACACAAACACAAACACACGTGCCAGCTTCATGCGCACATGGTTGGACCAGGTGAGAGTCCCAAGATTACATCACCTAAGAATATTACGCGCGTAGAACAAAGAGATATAGGGTGGGATCTGTCTATTACATACATCGCCACATCCCAAATTAGTCTCGTCCTATATTCATGTAAATAATGAAGCTTGGCAAGTCAAATGTCCCAGCTTTCCAGTTTACATTACAGTCTTTAAGTGTTCTGCGTCAAATTTTGAGGTTGCAGAATGTCGTTTTCGTAGTTAACGTTCTATTCAACCTTGCCGATAAATCCCAGAAAAACCTCATTCAGCCGACAACTACCTCGCCGAACAGGTAGAGAGATAATTTATATACGCAGGTAAAAACGGTTTAACGTTCGTATTTTTAGTTTTGTCGGTGTATTATGTTTCATCATCTTGTGGTGATGTGACGTGATAGATGCACATGTTGTCGTCAGCAACATCCACTTAGACAGACGAATCAGTTCTACCTTTTCATGATAAGTTCTTAGTATGAACCACTTTTTTAGGTAACACCTACCGAAGAATACTATTTGTGATCTGGTGGTCGTTGTAACACTCAGTATTCAACAGTTAATATCATACACTATCTAATGAAAGAAAGGTATCTATTGTACGAACACATTATTCCAGCCACAAATTAATGACATCTTCTGTAAGCACACCATTGCTAAACAAATAAAAAATGGATCAAATGGCTCTGAGCACTATGGGACTTAACTTCTAAGGTCATCAGTCCCCTATAACTTAGAACTACTTAAACCTAACTAACCTAAGGACATCACACACATGCCCGAGGCAGGATTCGAACCTGCGACCGTAGCGGTGGCGCGATTCCAGACTGTAGCGCCTAGAACCGCTCGGACACTGCGGCCGGCTGCTAAACAAATACCGCAATAGTTTCTTTCTAACAGTGTTAAATGATGTGACGAGTCAACGAACAGCGTATACCATCGCCAGATGTCATCCAATAGCACCGGCCGACAGTTGCCTATGGTACATTGTCTCCTTCGTCATCTTTTGATGGAATCAGGGAGGTTCGGTTAGATTATATCCTATTCTATTAAGGAGGGCAGAATCTACATTAACTTTCATCGGCGTGAAGGACGCTGTGACGCCTCTGTGCTTAGGGACGAGTGTGCTGCAGAGTGGCTTTTGCTATTAAAAAGAAGCTGAATGCATGTGAATGACCCCTATTTCTGTTTCGAAAAGACAGCATCGAGTACTGTACACTCTTTCCTCAGTTATTGGATAAATCACGCACATTTTACGAATATATGTGATGAAGAGAGAGGGAGAGATGATGAGAGAGAAAGAGAGAGAGAGAGAGAGAGAGAGAGAGAGAGAGAGAGAGAGAGAGGGGGGGGGGAGGGGAGACTTACTCACGATTCTGACACTCGGAGCAACTAAAATAAATTCGGCGAAACAGACGTATGTCAATTAACCTTCAACGATTGTCATTCAGAAAGACAAGCATAAATTTGAGAAAAAATTGTCTGAGCATATATGGCGCTGAAAAGTCGAATCCCATTAGCAAACCACCTCATATGATGGTATCCCCAGCCTATTTACATAAAAAAGCCAGTGTGAAGTAATAATAATTTGTGGACATCTAACGTCCACCCCCCCACAGCCCAAGAACGATCCACTACAGTGACTTTAAGCATGAGAAATCTCACCCTTCTCATATGAGTAAATTCCTTTTGAAGCTATGATTTACATCTGCAATTTCCGATAAAGATTTGCCTACTTCTGATCTCCAATACAGCTGCAGTTTCAGTCACATATTCCGAACTATATGTCCATTATGAAATTTTTCATCCTCAGGATGTCACAAATTCCATTGTTGGAGTAAACTTTACAGCTTGTTACAGTCCAGGTTTCGTGTGTGATAACGTCGGCCTATTGGACCGTACATAACAAACTGATCTGAATTCGTCTGAAATCCGTAGTTCGAGTGATGTGATCGACTGATCTGAAAACGTCCGCCGCCTTCGGTTGATGTCAGAATGTTACGATATCGGTGCCACTGTGATCATCCCTCATAGCCTCAGAGACCTATGATCTTTATTATTATTATTACAAGTTGTGCAGAGTGTTTATAATCTTGAGAAAGTTTCTCTCTCTGTCTTTCTCGCTCTCTCTCTCTTCATCTCATACGTTTGTATAGTATGCTTGCTTTATCCTGTAACTGAGGAAAGAGTGTAAAGTACTCGACACTTTCTTTTCGAGACAGATATAGCTCATTCACATGCATTCAGCGCCTTTTCAATAGCAAAAGCCACAAACACGTCTCCAGACACAGAAGTGTCGTGGCGCCCATCACGCCGACCGAAATTAAAATAGAATTTACCCTCCTTAACAGAATAGGTTGTAACATAACCTAAGCTTCATGAGACTGGACGTTCTATGGCGAATCTGTCATTCGATTTTGCAGAGTGACCTTTTGCGGTGGCGTCTGACGTTCGTTGACTCGTCACATAACTGAACGGTGTTACAGAGACGCTATTGTGGTATTTGTGTAGCTATGGTGTGCTTACAGAGAATGTCATTGATTTATGGTTGAATTATGTGTTCTTACAATGGACATTGTATTTTATTGTATTGTACTGAACTAGGGACCTAGAAACGACGAAGAGGCTTCATCCCCGCCGTAGCCTCAGTGGTACACAACCCCACAACAGGCTACAGCAGTCTACTCACCCCACCGCCGCCACACACCGAACCCAGGGTTATCGTGCGGTTCGGCCCCCAGCGGATCCCCCCTCCCCGGGAACGTCTCACACCAGACGAGTGTAACTCCAATGTTTGCGTGGTAGAGTAATTATGGGGTACGCGTAAGTGGAAACAGTGTTTGCGCAACAGTCACCGACATAGTGTAACTGAGGCGGAATAGGGGAACCAGCTCGCATTCGCCGAGGCAGATGGAAAACCGTCTGAAAATCCATCCACTGACTGGACGTCACACCGGACATCTACACTAATGCGCCGGGCGGATTCGTGCCGGGGACCGGCACGCCTTCCCGCCCGGAAAGCCGTGCATTAGACTGCACGGCTAACCGGGCGGGCTACAATGGACATAGTTGTTTGATCAGATAGTGTATAGCATTACGTGAAGGATACTGAATGTTACAAAAATCACCAGATCATAAACAGTATTCTGCGGTAGGTGCTACTTAAAAAGAAAACTGTTTAACATTAAAGAAACTTCCTGGCAGATTAAAACTGAGTGCCAGACCGAGACTCGAACTCGGGAGCTTTGCCTTTCGCGGGCAAGTGCTCTACCAACAGAGCTACACAAGCACGACTCATGCCCCGTCCTCACAGCTTTAAATCCACCAGTACCTCGTCTCCTACCTTTAAAACTGCGAGGACGGGGCGTAAGTCGTGCTTGGGTAGCTCAGTTGGTAGAGCACTTGCCCGCGAAAGGCAAAGGTCCCGAGTTCGAGTCTCGGTCCGGCACACAGTTTTAATCTGCCACGAAGTTTCATATTAGCGCACACTCCGCTGTAGAGTGAAAATTTCATTCTAGTAACAATAAAGAGTTATCAGAAGAACGTAGAACTGGCGCGTCTGTAGAAGTGAATGTTGCTGATGGTAACATATGCATATAGCACGTCAAGGCTGTTTCAATTCTGACAGCGTGACATCACCGCAAGATGATGAAGCACACTGCACCGAAATAAGAAAGCTAGAAATACTGACGTCAAAGCGTTTTTACTTGCATAAGTAAATTATGCTTATACCAGTCTGGCGAGGAAACTCTCAGCTGGATGAGTTATTGAGAGATTTATCAGCACAGAATTTTGTCTGGAGATAGAGTATTAAAGCGGGAAACGACATTCTGCAGCCTCAAATTTCCATCAGTACACTTACAGACTGTTGCGTGTATTGGGAAACTGGGACATGTCACTTGTTATTCTTCGTGTTTTAATGTTTTCTATTAATTTAATTAAATCGGACTAGAATAATGTGTGATTTCTACATCTACATCTACATACATACTCCGCAATCCACCATACGGTGCGTGGTGGAGGGTACCTCGTACCACAACTAGCACATTCTCTCCCTGTTCTACTCCCAAACAGAACGAGGGAAAAATGGCTGCCTATATGCCTCTGCACGAGCCCTAATCTCTCTTATTTTATTTTTGTGGTCTTTCGCGAAATGTAAGTTGGCGGCAGTAAAATTGTACTGCAGTCAGCTTCAAATGCTGGTTCTCTAAATTTCCTCAGTAGCGATTCACGAAAAGAACCCCTCCTTTCCTCCAGAGACTCCCACACGAGTTCCTGAAGCACTTCCGTAACACTCGCGTGATGATCAAACCTACCAATAACAAATCTAGCAGCCCGCCTCTGAATTGCTTCTATGTCCTCCCTCAATCCGACCTGATAGGGATCCCAAATGCTCGAGCAGTACTCAAGAATGGGTCGTATTAGTTTTATAAGCGGTCTCCTTTACAGATGAACCACATCTTCCCAAAATTCTACCAATGAACCGAAGACGACTATCCGCCTTCCCCACAACTGCCATTACATGTTTCTCCTACTTCATATCGCTCTGCAATGTTACGCCCAAATATTTAATCGACGTGACTGTGTCAAGCGCTACACTACTAATGGAGTATTCAGACAATACGGGATTCTTTTTCCTATTCATCTGCATTAATTTACATTTATCTAAATTTAGAGTTAGCTGCCATTCTTTACAAAAAAAAATGGTTCAAATGGCTCTGAGCACTATGGGACTCAACTGCTGAGGTCATTAGTCCCCTAGAACTTAGAACTAGTTAAACCTAACTAACCTAAGGACATCACAAACATCCATGCCCGAGGCAGGATTCGAACCTGCGACCGCAGCGGTCTTGCGGTTCTAGACTGCAGCGCCTTTAACCGCGCGGCCACTTCGGCCGGCCCATTCTTTACACCAATCACAAATCCTGTCGAAGTCATCTTGTATCCTCCAACAGTCACTCAACGACGACATCTTCCCGTACACCACAGCATCATCAGCAAACAGCCGCACATTGTTACCCATCCTATCCGAAAGATCATCTATGTAGATAGAAAACAACAGCGGACCTACCACACTTCCATGGGGCACTCCAGATGATACCCTCACCTCCGATGAACACTCACCATCGAGGACAACGTACTGGGTTCTATTACTTAAGAAGTCTTCGAGCCACTCACATACTTGGGAACCAATCCCATATGCTCGTACCTTTGTTAGGACCCTGCAGTGGGGCACCGAGTCAAACGCTTTCCGGAAGTGATGTATCTAAAAGGCAGACCCCCACTAAACCTCTACGCACCTCTTCGTTCTAAGTGTGTTACCCTGTTAGGAAATGTACATTTTGAGAATTCTTCGCAACAAATGCCGTGCTTCATGTCCCATTAATGTAGAGGAGAAAACGCGTCCCTGTTAATGTCTGGATACTTTTCCGTCATATATAGTTTATGTGAATAATTTTTTCAGGCTATTCACCGCAACCACCAACAAACGAGCAGTGACCCGTTTTCTTTATCACGCTCCAGAGCGTGTCCCAGATAAAGCACAGCATCTGCTCCAGCCACGTGCGCATGAGGCTGACACGTGTGTCTGCGTGTGTGTAAGAGCGCGCGGCAAAGAAGATGGTCGACCGCTGACACGTATTTGTTCGTTATTTAACTAATTACGTTGATATCCCCCCGTAACGCATTATTTAAACAGATTGAAAGACTACCGTCCAACCTCCTTGCCTAGGGACGCCAGATGAAAGTTGATGTCGTCAAGCCCTGAATGAATATTGCGCAACGAATAACTGGGGAGGGGAGCTTGAGAGCGCTACCTAGAGAGCGTGCCCTTTCTGTACGATACTATGCAAGGGGCTGGAGAGCTCACACGCTGATGTGTGGGTCCCTGCATTCTATATCTTCTATTTTTAAATGAATTCCTTTAACTGGACTCCTATGTGATTTTTTAAAGGTATGTTAAAGATTGATGACAATTGGTTACCTATTTATTTTAAACATTATTACTCGATTTTACAGCGATTGCAGCAATTGTTCCAGTTTACAGATATTACAATTTTACAACTTACGGCTCGGGTACATTATATACTAATCTGCCAGCACATTTCTACGGGCAAGACGGAATTGCGTTGGCCAAATGTATACCACCAAAGTCTCCCAATATTTTACATAGGACATCCACTATGTGAGGAGGATGACGGGCAAACTGGGGACCAGATACATTAACACCGGGGGTCAAATTTTCGAAGTTAAACGAGAACATTCATTTCCTTACGCAATCCGAAGCTGGAAATAAAAGAATTAGTACAAATATTCAAATACCTCTCTTCCATGCTTGAACATTGAGACAGACGCACTGAGGGCACGTCTGCTCACTTACCCGTCTCCTATAACACTTCCAGAATATGGCGGGCACCCGGAGGTCTTCCTGGGCCTCGGTGGAGGGGGTGGTCGAACTACTTGGCAGTGACCAACCTCTTCACCCCAAATCTTGTGACACTGGAAAGTCTTTGACTTTGACCTGCCTCTGCTGTCTCTCTGATCCCCTACCCAGGAGTAAGGTTGGCACTGCTATACTACTTCCCTTGGGTTCTGTTGCACCCGCGACCGGCCGCGTCGTGTAATAAAATTGGCGGCGGCGCCGCCTCTGTTTGTATTTCCCGGTGCGAGCGAGCAGCGAAACCTGCTGCTTATAGAGCGGAAACAACTGTATCGTTTCAAAATAATTTAAATGGTTATGATACTTATGCGCAGAATATGTCGAAGTACATTAAGTGATTTTACGTGGAACGATTTCTCTCTTCGCTTCAGAGCAAACCACTGAAGCTGGAAAAAGAAACAGGTGGATTCACTGGCGCGAGTCAAGGCCGTGGCTGCAGAGGACAGATTGCATGTGTGCGTGTCATAGGCAGAGCAAAGAGCGAGATGAGTACATCGATCGCCAACTGCGTGACGTCGCTAGGGGGACAGTGCAAAGTCGACCATCCGTGTGTGGTTACGATGTAGACTCCTTTTATTGGAAACAGAAGTACACACTTTTCTACTTACTCTGGACGAATGAGCGTTCACATCCCAAAACAGCTACCAAAAACTAGACTGGCTGGAGTGCACTCTAGTGCTATATCAATGTCAATTGCCCTACGACGCTTCACAGCCAGAGGAATAATATAATTACTACCCGTTAGTTCTCTCTTTCTCTCAGTACCCACATGATGGATATCTTGCATTAGTTAGGGTTGGGAGTTCACTGCTACTTTTTTCGTATGTTGCTCTGAAAAATAACAACTTTAAACTTATTAGCGCCGACCGGTGTCACCGAGCGGTTCCAGGCGCTTCAGTGTGGAACCGCGTAACCGCTACGGTCGCAGGTTCGAATCCTGCCTCGGGCATGCATGTGTCTGATGTCCTTAGGTTAGTTAGGTTTAAGTAGCTCTAAGTTCTAGGGGACTGATGACCTCAGAAGTCCCATAGTGCTAAGGGCCATTTGAACCAAACTTATTAGCGGGATTTGCAATCTGTTTCTCATAGAAATCCGTTCTCGAGAACTGAGAGGTTTATCACAAGCTAAAATTGTAAACATAATGTACTTGAGAGATGAATTCGGCTGAGTTACTTCTGCTCGAAATTTTTCGTAGGGGTTATGCATATTACGACAATCATGTGTGTATTTTAATAAGTTATACAAGTACTTTTAGAAGGAGGAAAGTAATTTTATTTATTTTCGGGATACGGACTCTATCATCTTGTTTGGTCGTCTCATGAGTGTACTGACACAAAACATGTTGTAGAAGAAACTGTCTTTCCTCATTCCTAAAATCGAGCACCTCCTTTCTTCCTTTCTTCCTTCTTAATACACTACTGGCCATTAAAATTGCTACACCACGAAGATGACGAGCTACAGACGTGAAAGTTAACCGACAGGAAGAAGATGCTGTGATATGCAAACGATTAGCTTTTCAGAGCATTCACACAAGGTTGGCGCCGGTGGCGACACCTACAGCTTGCTAACACGAGGAAAGTTTCCAACCGATTTCTCATACACAAACAGCAGTTGACCGGCGTTGCCTGGTGAAACGTTGTTGTGATGCCTTGTGTAAGGAGCAGAAATGCGTACCATCACGTTTCCGACTTTCATAAAGGTAGGATTGTAGCCTACTGCAATTGCGGTTTATCTTATCGCGACATTGCTGCTCGCGTTGGTCGAGATCCAATGACTGTTAGCAGAATATGGAATCGGTGGGTTCAGGAGGGTAATACGGAACGTCGGGCTGCATCCCAACGCCCTCGTATCACTAGCAGTCGAGATGACAAACATCTTATCCGCATGGCTGTAACGGATCGTGCAGTCACGTCTCGATCCCTGAGTAAACAAATGGGGACGTTTACAAGACAACAACCATCTGCACGAACAGTTCGTCGACGTTTGCAGCAGTATGGACTATTAGCTCGGAGACCATGGCTGCGGTTACCATTGACGCTGCATCACACACAGGAGCGCCTGCGATGGTGTACTCAACGACGAACCTGGGTGCACGAACGGCAAAACGTCATTTTTTCGGATGAATGCAGGTTCTGTTTACAGCATCATAATGGTCGCATCCGTGTTTGGCGACATCGCGGTGAACGCACATTGGAAGCGTGTATTCGTCATCGCCATACTGGCGTATCACCCGGCGTGATGGTATGGGGTGCCATTAGTTACACGTCTCGGTCACCTCTTGTTCGCATTGACGGCACTCTGGACAGTGGACGCTACATATCAGATGTGTTACGACCCGTGGCTCTACCCTTCATTCGATCCGTGCGAAACCCTAGATTTCAGCAGGATAATGTACGACCGCATGTTGCAGGTCCTGTACGGGCCTTTCTGGATATAGAAAATGTTCGACTGCTGCCCTGGCCATCACATTCTCTAGATCTCTCACGAATTGAAAACATCTGGTCAATGGTGGCCGAGCAACTAGCTCGTCACAATAGGCCAGTCACTACTCTTGATGAACTGTGGTATCATGTTGAAGCTGCATGGGCAGCTGTACCTGTACACGCCATCCAAGCTCTGTGTGACTCAATGCCCAGGCGTATCTAGGCCGTTATTACGGCCAGAGGTGGTTGTTCTTGGTACTGATTTCTCAGCATCTATGCACCAAAATTGCGTGAAAATGTAATCACATGTCAGTTCTAGTATAATATATATGTCCAATGAATACCCGTTTAACATCTGCATTTCTTCTTGGTGTAGCAATTTTAATGGCCAGTAGTGTATACCTTGTCTTTCTTTGACTGTATTTTGTGTTATTTGAAAAGCATACTACCGTCTATAAACCTTATAGAGAGCCTTGACTCCGTTATTCTGATTGCAAACTTCGTGGAATAGCTGTTATCGCACATAACCTACAGCAAACTTGTGTCATTTGATTTGAGTGTGTACTGTGACTTACATGAAGAGTGGGCCTAATTAAACACATTCAGATTGTCAGACTACTTGAATGCTTAGCTTAGCGTTCTAGCTAAGACGTGTTACTTTTCCAATATCAGAGATCAACGCTAGCACATGAAGGCTGGTGCTCAATGCGCAAACAAAGAAACACAGATTTGCATTTACATAAACATAGTTAAACACTCAAAAGTGAAGACAGGCAATGTAGGGTGCAAACTAAGTATTAGTCGCAATACTAAACATAGAATGTTAAGGTTAGTACTTAGTAGACCCTGCTCTCCCCTTTTTAATCTCTCGCATTTTCATTGATCACATATTTTACCGGAGATTCTGTTGTCTGCATTGCAGTTTTACGCCATTCCTCCAGTAAAGCTTTCTTTAGAACATTTATATTCGATATCTGATGATTCGCCTTATTTTCAGCGACTACGTTCCACAAGTTCTCTATTGGATTTATGTCTAAGTGTTCTACAAGAGCAGCAACCTTGTGTCTATATCTGCACGTTTAGATCACTACCTTGTGTGAAAATAGAATCGTCAGAAAGGCACACATTATGGCGCAACGGATCATTCCGTCCCTTTACGACGAACCTACACCTACCTGTGAACATTGTCTCAGCATATCATCAGTAGGGAAGCCGAGCGAAACCTACTGTACTTTGACGTGAACCAGGCTACAATTAAAGTCACTAATCTACGATTCGGGAGAAATTTTTCACACGAAATGAAAGGTTGGAAATTTTGTCCTCAGTTAATATATTCTGAAACTTAGGTGAACGATTATCACTGCCAAGACCGTGCTAGTCTTAACACAGTCACTCACAATCCCTTTCACTCACGTTAGCAAGTGTATGGTGTTGCATTTCCCGAAAACGTAATAGCTACAAAAATGCTGATTGTTTTTGATTGAGAATGCTCGCCAAATATTAAGTCCGTCGGTACGAAATGCAGTCACAGTTTTTAGCCACCGACCTGCTGGATACGCCACGCGGAATATATGTCTTTTCTCGTCACAAAATTCACTCAAAAATTCCGAAATTTCTACACACACATCGGAATAATTATGTCGTCACTTTCCAACACTTTTGAGGTATAAAACACTGCTAGATCCGCCAACTTATCATTTCCATCGGAACTACTACTACCCTCATCCGATCTGTTTCATGGCTAGGCTTCGACTCTTCTCTAGAATACTCTAAGTCTTCTCTACCAGCAGAGAAAGGCGCGCGAACAATATTGCTTTACCATTGGTCAGTTTACTCAACAGACAATAGTGCAACAACTTTCTCCCGCGTCAATCCGCGCTTTTCATCAATAACCAATCGCAAAATAGTAAACCTAACGACCGAGCGAGGTAGCGCAGTGGTTAGACACTGGACTCGCATTCGGGAGGACGACGGTTCAATCCCGCGTCCGGCCATCCCGATTTAGGTTTTCCGTGATTTCCCTAAATCGCTCCAGGCAAATGCCTGGATGGTTCCTTTCAAAGGGCACGGCCGACTTCCTTCCCCGTCCTTCCCTAATCCGATGAGACCGATGACCTCGCTGTCTGGTCTCCTTCCCCGAAACAACCAACCAGTAAACCTAACGACTGCACTTTTTACCGACGTAATTATCTAATATGTTGAAGTTTTGCTTATGCATAAAGTTATTTACTATTGTTATTTACACCTGAATTAACTTTCCCTTTACCATAAACTTTCTTTAAAATCTATCCTACAAAAATCCTCTTTGTCCATATCCATACTTCTTCGAAATGTTCCCACACTAAATCCTACTACATAACTCGTTAAACAATTATCTTCATATTAACCTTAAATCACACTCACGCATCATTCATACTGCTAAAACACATTTATAACATTTTACATACACAAAAAGACATAATAACACTTCATGAAATTACTAGAACAGTTTATGAAAAACATTCTATTACTTTAGTGCACTCTAGAGGGCACAATCGAAACTAAAATCACAGTCCCCTATCCAATATTGTCCTCTATCGGCTGATACATAAACAACGTGCGCGTCCACTCTCGCGTCACCATCTGTCACTATCCAGCTCTGAGACACATCTCCCACTTAACCGCCTCCAAGGAAGGATCGTTATACGGCGCTACGCCTCAACATTACTATTCACCCTTTCGGAAAGATGTTTTTTTGGGGTGTTTATGGAAACTTTATGATCCGTAATTCCATAAATAAAACGAAAATTACCCACACTATTTTACTTATGCAGCCCCAGACAAATACTGTTCGCCCTCCTCGTTTACCTGAGGCAGTTATATTTCTCTCTTCACGTTCACAGTTTCTTTTTCTCCATATTATTTACTCCCCTGTTGAGTTAAAGAGCTCAAAACAACTGCCCTCAGTAGATACAACCTTCTTCCAGAAATCAAATGCATCGGATTTATGTTCGCTTGCAAGTACAACCCGCTTCCTTCTGTTGATGTTACGGATATATGGTTTGCTACAAGCGTCTTGACTTCTCTAACTAACGAACGGATAGAACTGAAGGCGGACCGCTTCATAGTTGATTTTCGTACGTTTCTTTCCATTAAATCCATAGATAGCATTCTTCACTATACCCGTATGTCTTCGAATGGTTTCTGCTACTTCTTGAAAAGATTCTTCTTTTCGAAACAGCCTAGTTAGGTTTCTCTCTCTTATTTTGTGTTTACACGACCTATATTTCTTAAATACCACGTAGAATAGGAATTATCTTGATGAAACACAGGTGCCTGAGGAAATGGAGAGGGGAAACATTCTGTGGGTTCCCGGCAGTGTAATCAAAATTCGCGCAACCTTAATTTGCATTTCTTGCCTCGTTCGGTTCTCAAGCTGCATTGCCTGCTGCCCACCGACTGACTCATGCCACACAGGAATTTTGCAGTTCGACTGTTAGATCCACCTTTTCCATTCCCACCCAGCGAGTTTCGTTGCAGATGGGCTTCCCTCCATATTTTACGTGATTACAAACCTGCTTGCCCTATGTAGGTACCAGTAAAGTTTTAACTTTTGCATTCTTTTACAGCACATTACTTCTGACATTACAGCCATAGATTAGTTACAACTGTATAAATTATCTTAAATAAAATCACAACAGCGTTCACTTTATATAAACAGCAATACAAACATAAAGAATATCATCTCACCTCATTCCCGTAAGAACAACATTAGCTACAATTTACATAACATTTCACCATGGAGAAGAAATTCTGTGTTATATAGACCCACAAGATAATGATACTTATACAGGTGAACACCTAATATACGAGGGCAGTTCAATAAGTAATGCAACGCATTTTTTTCTGAAACAGGGGTTGTTTTATTCAGCATTGAAATACACCAGGTTATTCCCCAATCTTTTAGCTACACAACACTATTTTTCAACGTAATCTCCATTCAATGTTACGGCCTTACGCCACCTTGAAATGAGGGCCTGTATGCCTGCACGGTACCATTCCACTGGTCGATGTCGCAGCCAACGTCGTACTGCATCAATAACTTCTTCATCATCCGCGTAGTGCCTCCCACGGATTGCGTCCTTCATTGGGCCAAACATATGGAAATCCGACGGTGCGAGATCGGGACTGTAGGGTGCATGAGCAAGAACAGTCCACTGAAGTTTTGTGAGCTCCTCTCGGGTGCGAAGACTTGTGTGAGGTCTTGCGTTGTCATGAAGAAGGAGAAGTTCGTTCAGATTTTTGTGCCTACGAACACGCTGAAGTCGTTTCTTCAATTTCTGAAGAGTAGCACAATACACTTCAGAGTTGATCATTTGACCATGGGGAAGGACATCGAACAGAATAACCCCTTCAGCGTCCCAGAAGACTGTAACCATGACTTTACCAGCTGAGGGTATGGCTTTAAACTTTTTCTTGGTAGGGGAGTGGGTG
The DNA here is from genome assembly GCF_023864345.2 of Schistocerca serialis cubense. NCBI lineage: Eukaryota > Metazoa > Arthropoda > Insecta > Orthoptera > Acrididae > Schistocerca > Schistocerca serialis. Next base: position 858,333,063 of record NC_064640.1, on the reverse strand, counting down.
TGGCGCCACTCCATTGATTGCCGTTTTGTTTCAGGTTCGAAGTGATGAAACCATGTTTCATCGCCTGTAACAATCTTTGACAAGAAATTGTCACCCCCAGCCACATGACGAGCAAGCAATTCCGCACAGATGGTTCTCCTTTGCTCTTTATGGTGTTCGGTTAGACAACTAGGGACCCAGCGGGAACAAACCTTTGAATATCCCAACTGGTGAACAATTGTAACAGCACTACCAACAGAGATGTCAAGTTGAGCACTGAGTTGTTTGATGGTGATCCGTCGATCATCTCGAACGAGTGTGTTCGCACGCTCCGCCATTGCAGGAGTCACAGCTGTGTACGGCCGGCCCGCACGCGGGAGATCAGACAGTCTTGCTTGACCTTGCGCGATGATGACACACGCTTTGCCCAACGACTCACGTGCTTTTGTCCACTGCCAGATCACCGTAGACATTCTGCAAGCGCCTATGAATATCTGAGATGCCCTGGTTTTCCGCCAAAAGAAACTCGATCACTGCCTGTTGTTTGCAATGCACATCCGTTACAGACGCCATTTTAACAGCTCCGTACAGCGCTGCCACCTGTCGGAAGTCAATGAAACGATACGAGACGAAGCGAGAATGTTTGAAAATATTCCACAAGAAATTTCCGGTTTTTTCAACCAAAATTGGCCGACAAAAAAAATGTGTTGCATTACTTATTGAACTGCCCTCGTATAAATAAGAGAGGAAATATGGTACGAGCTTTTGCATAAACATTATTTGAAATTTGTTCGGTATTTAAAGCTGTTTATTAGAAACTTTAAGCATTACGCTTATTTTGTCTCAAAGGAAATATTTATTTTCAAATTTTGATGATTTTTATAATATTATTAAAGATTTTACTTTCAGTTCGTATACAAGAAAAATAACGACTGATAATTATTACTTTCACCAGATAGGTGTTTTTGGCTGCACTAATTTTTCAACAAAATAACACAATGCTATTTACACTAATCATAAATTTTCTCACTACCCTTTCATTACTTCAGGCAGGTCACACCAACACTTTTATTTACAAACCTTGTTTTACCAACGAAGCACTTGGAAGCCGACTGATATTTTTGGCAGTCCTATTGCAACACTCATAGTTGTGGTGGCAATAAGTACTGAACAAGATACGTACCTCACGCAAAAATCGTTCAACCGGAGTACTTTCTGGGTGATAGACCTAAATATACTTTACTTGGACATTGTACTGCTCCACACCCTCCTTCAAAATCTATGAAATAAACTGAGGCACATTTTCTGATAACATTGATTTAGATTTTGTTACGGTATTGAAGTATTCTAGCATTCTACTGAATACTGATTTAGCTTTTGCCTTCTTCACAGCGAAAAGATTTATAAATTTTGAAAACATTTCTAATACTACTAAAATATATGCACAAGTTCCAGAAGTTTTCGGATGGGGGTCTACAAATCCATGGACAGTAAGTCCAGTGCAGATTCCGGTATGTTGTTTTGCATAGGACCATGATTTGTTCGACTGGCTGCTTTCGCTCTTTGGCAGTTGTAGCACGACTTTGTACGGTATGTTACTTTCTTGGTCGCATTGCTGATTATTGCTATTACACTTGAAAGCTTTTCTACACATTTTTTTCTGTCAACAGAGTGCTAATGCAAGATGATACTAGTCTATCACCTCCTTCTGGAACTGAGACGGTCAAAATTCTTTCCAATCATCCCTATCAAATTTTTTTCGTTTATACAAAACGCCTTATAGAGCTTGTAATATTCAGCAATCTGAGCATAATTTACGGTATCAGAATTTACTATTACTGACTTCCATACATTATCTTCGTCTTGGTAATGCCTCATGTTTTTACAAATCTGTTCAGCTTTCCTTTTGCAATACACTTCTTTAGTTAACCTCATTTGGAAAGTTCCGTCTTCATTACTTACTTTTGACACACAATTTAGATTTTCTAGTAATCCTGATACGGCATCTGCTACGTAATTGTCAGTCATTTTGAGATAACGGATCTCGTAATCTAACTGTTCAACGTACAGTGCCCAGCAGGCTGATCTGTCCGTTAACAGGTGGCAATCTTTCAGAAATGTCAGTGCTTTATGGCCTGTATGCATAAGTATTATATGTCCCCATAAATAATTTCGGAATTTTTTCAAACCCCATATCATTACTAAGGCTTCCTTTCTGGTGTAATTCCTTTTGCGAAGGCTATTTTTTTAACTTGATTCCTCCGTACTAATGGTTTCTTAGTAAATTTCAGCCCCGATTCCATACGCACTGCTATCTGCACTCATGTGAAATGGTTCCGTTAATACTGGGTGGTGTAAAAAATTATTTCTCATTAGTTCACTTCTTGATTTTTAGATGTCATCTTGACATTCTTTAGTCCAAACACAAGCACTATTCTTTCTAAGTAGGTTGCATAAACGGGGACCGCTAAATGCTTATCCCTTCACAAATTTACGGTACAATCCGCAAGGTCCAAGGAAGGCTTTAAGCTGGTTTTTGTTCTTGGGTGGAGGGCATTTTTCAATACCATTTAATTTTTCTGGGCCCTTGCAAATCCTAGAATGTTAATGACATGCTGAAAGGTAACTTGTTTGAGCTATTTAACACGGGTTTGATTAGGTTAGGGTTAGGTTAGTGGTGTTTAACGTCCCGTCGACAACGAGGTCATTAGAGACGGAGCGCAAGCTCGGGTTAGGGAAGGATGGGGAAGGAAATCGGCCGTGCCCTTTCAAAGGAACCATCCCGGCATTTGCCTGAAACGATTTAGGGAAATCACGGAAAACCTAAATCAGGATGGCCGGAGACGGGATTGAACCTTCGTCCTCCCGAATGCGAGTCCAGTGGGGTTTGATTCTTTGTTTTGATTCTTTGTTTCCGCAACGTCTCTTTCCACTTCTCTGACGAGAACTGAGGTCCATTCTCGGAGATGATCCTGTCGACATGGCCGACTTGCGTGAGGAAATCCTCATGCTCTACATACTGACTGCGCAGTTTCTTGCTTTATCGGGGTTAAAGTGACATACTTGGATGTCAACTCTACTACAACAAGGATGTAGCAGTATCCTCTATTTGCTCGCACTAGTGTTTCGCTGTATGAATTCCAAGGCTTTGTGGTCGGTGTATACTCTTGTTTTTCTCCCATACAAGAAGAAACGAAATTTCTCGAAGCCGAAAACAACCGCCAAAGCTTCTAACTCAGTCACTGAATAATTTCTTCACACTTGCCGAAGACTCGGCCTCCAAAATCAATGTTTTTGTGCACCATGTATTTTTATGTTTCTTAGCTCATAGAAACTGCTTGTTGGGAGCTGAAAGCAATTGGTGGCGAGCCTGTCACTTAGTAGATCTTTCCGGACGGGTCCACAGCCATGCAGCTCCTCATCAGGACAGGGCTCCAGCAGAACAATGCCGCGATACCTGCTGCGGAACCAGCAGTTGAAACCTTGCTGATATCGCTACAGAAGGACACCAAACGTCAAGACTGGTAAATCAAAAACGAATAAGTGTGCCCTCGGCAAACGAGTAGTCTGAGACATTTGAAGTCACACTGTTGTTACAGTAAGAACTTCACCACAGGCTCCCCAGTCTAAACTAATCGCAAGTGAAGTCAGCCTCAGGACAGGCCCAAGTACCATCCACACATGCCAGAGCTTCGACCCAAAGTGCATACCAGACAAAAGTCCCGCACCCGAGAGCTTCCCCCCCTATCCAGAAAAAAAAATTCTGTTTTCCCGCAAAGTACACGAACGACACTGCCCTCACACTGTCGTGAGCCTATCACAAGAAACGCTAAATCTCCCCTCCCACACGACAGCACAAACTCATGTCGAAATGGGGCAAGAGTTAAAAAGCTGCATCTCTGAAAAACAAGAAACCGCCAATTACTGGCTTTTTTAGTTTTCACAGAGGGGGAAAAGATGATTTTCTCCAAAGCCGTGTCTCTTCTTAGGGTAACAACCGAACAGATACAATCTCAAAGATCTTCATATAAATCGCCTGTGCCTTGGAGCTTTTTAGTCCTACCTATGAGGTGTAACAAAGATTCCATCTCTAAACGATTCTCAGAAGCCGGAGATTTCTTATACAACAGGGGCAGATGAGGGAAGTGGCTCACTGGCCTTCTTGCAATATCAGTGAACACAAAAACATATTAATTTTTATTATGCATGGCTCTGCATACAATGCCCAGTTCGCTACTCCACTGTGTAGACGTGTTCCTTTAGAACGTCGCCCTTGCCCAGGCTCCTGCTGGTTCCGCAGCAGGTATCGCGGCATTGTTCTGCTGGAGCCCAGTCCTGATGAGGAGCTGCATGGCTGTGGACCCGTCCGGAAAGATCTACTAAGTGACAGGCTCGCCACCAATTGCTTTCAGCTCCCAACAAGCCGTTTCTATGAGCTAAGAATCATAAAAATACCTCATGCTTTTAGGCCCTATCAGGCTCCATCAACGTCTGCTCAGGCCATTAACTTTCAGTTTTAATGTCATCCCACCTGCTTGAAGAGCAGAGAAGACTTTGTTCAACGGTTCACAGAGCCCTTGCTATTCCTTTGTGGCGATCAACAAGTCATTTGCATATATTGTCAATCTAGTACTTCCGTCTCTCTCTAGTACTCAATCTAAAGCTCTGGTGAATACTAAAACAGATGGGTTTAAGATCAAAGAGAAAAACTTTAATGTGGTAACACTTTCCTGCAATTAAAAACACAGTGTACTTGCGAGATTCTGCATTCAATGGACTCTGCCAGGACCAAGCCGTCAAATCAAGTCTGGTTAGGTACCGCACAGCATGAAATTTTTGCAACATCTCATCCAAATTTTTGGGTCGGTCTACTTCTCTTTTGACAATTTTGTTTGAATTTTGTGTTCAGCCACCACAAGCTCACCCCCATTTTTCTTTCTTACAATAATTAGAGGACTATTATATTCACTGTTGCATCGTTCATTTAGCGGCTATTAAACTATTTTATCTATTTCTACCTGCACAGCTTATTTCTTAGTCAAGGGAATAGAAAAGGGCCTCACGAAAAATGGTTTGTATGACATAGTTCGATATAGTACTCAAAGTTATTTATTAGCCCAGGTTTGTCCGAAAATACATCCCAGATTTATCTAAAATGCTACACAGTTCAGATTTTTGTTCTAGTGTAGAGTGTAGGCTGCATTAAGTTCTCACTAATTTCTTTAAGATCATCCTTTTTCCTATCAATTAAGTTTTGCATGTTACATTTCAAAAAATACTAGACAAAACTTCATTTTCAGGATCAATTTCTAATTGCAATGACTCAAATTTAGCATCTTGTCAAATTTCGGTTTCTTCAACACTACTTCCAAATTATTGGATTTCCTGTTAATGCTGACTGCTTCTTTACTACACTCAATAATTACTTTTTCTTTATCCAACCAATAAATTCCCAAAACCATTTCGACGTTCAAATCTGGAACGACCAGGAAATCACGTTTGAATTCTCGTCCTTTAATCTTAAATTCTGCCAATACTTGACTTTTAATTGGGTTATTGGTTTTACCAGTAGCCCCTGAGACTTCGACACCACTTACAGATTTATTACCAATACAGGTTTCTCAGTAATGTACTCAAAATATAACTATGATATGGCACTGACGTGCGACACAGTGTCTAAAAGGACTTGGGGCCTAATGTCGTAAGTTTCGACAGGAATGATGGTTTGTTTAATTGTTCCTCTGTCGGATATATTTTCCACCTCTCATAACAAATCTTTTTCGACCATAAGATCATTCCAAGACATGTTGTTCACCTGCAGATCACATATGTCTGGAAATTTCTTCCGTTTTCATATTTAAAAGTCTTTTATGACTTGAATTTGTTGTTGGGTAGGTACCATATAAATCGGAGTTCTTTTTTTTTTCTTGGTTTTGTGTTTACTTTCGGTTCTTGTTTTGAAGTTGCTTCGTCTCGTGGTACAAAACAACATTTTGTCACGCCTTCCTCGATTTCTCTTTCTTCAGTATTCTCTTCATCCGAACTATCTTCGATATCTGAGCATTCCGGGCCACTATTCGTTTCTAACAGAAACGCTGGTCTAGACACATGCTCATTTCCTCATCCGATGTGTTGTCGCGTCTTAAATACTCAGAGTCACAGATTCTTCCTAATGTTATTTGTTCTTTTATTTCACAGCAGGCTCTTCGTCTGAGCTGCCATCTTCATTGGCGCTGATGACGTCTACCTTTACTTCATATATCGTGTTGTCTTTGTGAACATCAATAATTCGTAAACAATCATCTGTATCTACTTCTTCTGGTCTACTGACAAAAGTTTGTTGTGCTGGCGATTCGTTAGACGGGAATGTTTCGTCAGCAACGCTGAGGATTTCATCTTCTCCCATTCTCCTCACTGCGACAGCATTTTTTTTTTTTTTACTAGTAGTATAATTGGTAGCTTGCGCACTTTGCGCGGCGCCCATTTTCTCACTTTGTACCACCTCTTTACTATCTGCTGCTCGCGAATTTTTCACAGTGATATACAGGGTGTTACAAAAAGTTACGGCCAAACTTTCAGGAAACATTCCTCACACACAAATAAAAAAAAGATGTTATGTGGACATGTGTCCGGAAACGCTTAATTTCCATGTTAGAGCTCATTTTAGTTTCGTCAGTATGTACTGTACTTCCTCGATTCACCGCCATGATTTCATACGGGATACTCTACCTGTGCTGCTAGAACATGCGGCTTTACAAGTACAACACAACATGTGGTTCATGCACGATGGAGCTCCTGCACATTTCAGTCGAAGTGTTCGTACGCTTCTCAACAACAGATTCGGTGACGGATGGATTGGTAGAGGCGGACCAATTCCATGGCCTCCACGCTCTCCTGACCTCAACCCTCTTGACTTTCATTTATGGGGGCATTTGAAAGCTCTTGTCTACGCAACCCCGTTACGAAATGTAGAGACTCTTCGTGCTCGTATTGTGGACGGCTTTGATACAATACGCCATTCTCCAGGGCTGCATCAGCGCATCAGGGATTCCATGCGACGGAGGGTGGATGCATGTATGCTCGCTGACGGAGGACATTTTGAACATTTCCTGTAACAAAGTGTTTGAAGTCACGCTGGTACGTTCTGTTGCTGTGTGTTTCCATTCCATGATTAATGTGATTTGAAGAGAAGTAATAAAATGAGCTCTAACATGGAAAGTAAGCGTTTCTGGACACATGTCCACATAACATATTTTCTTTCTTTGTGTGTGAGGAATGTTTCCTGAAAGTTTGGCCGTATCTTTTTGTAACACCTTGTATACTTCAGATTCCTCTTTGCTACCGGCCCACGTCCTATTCTCGCCGTACCTTCTTCTCCTTTTACTACCACCTAACCTTTTGGTCGCATAATTCCTTTTGATGGCCTCTCACTCGCACTGCTTTAGCCCTTTGTACAGATCATCGATCTGTTCACGCCAACTTGGAATACCTGACAACTCATTTTGGCAAACTTTATCGTTATTTCGACGGTCGCAGGCCCTGATCTGGCGGGAATGGTGGATGAGAAACCGGGGTATCTGCCGCGGCAATTTGTGAGAGTGCCAAATTAGTATTCTTGAAGAAAAAATCTTGTTTCACGAAGCGCCTACCACCCAGGGCACGTTGGACTATCAATCATACATATGATTTTGAAATGCACCCCACTTCGTTCTTGAAAACTTTTTAACACATTTTAAGTTTGTTTCTGAACGAATTATAAGTTGATTTTTGAATGTGTTCATAGTGCAAGTGATGTATCTATCAGGGAAATCCCCGTCGCATCTAGAAATAAAAAAAACTTTCTCGCAGACAAAAGGAGACGGAGGTGTACGAGCAGAGCCGAATAAAACCGAAGGATGAATGCCAATGGCTGTTTGTCTATGTGGTTGATCTGGTTGTTATAATAATTGATTATCTTATTAGCGATTAATTATAATTATAATTATGATTAATTATAGCCGGCCAAGCGGTTCTAGGCGCTACAGTCTGGAACCGCGCGACCGCTACGGTCGCAGGTTCGAATCCTGCCTGGGCATGGATGTGTGTGATGTTCTTAGGTTAGTTAGGTTTAAGTAGTTCTTAGTTCTAGGCGACTGATGACCTCAGAAGTCAAGTCCCATAGTGCTCAGAGCCATCTGAACCATTTTCGATTAATTATCATTATTAGTGAAATCCATAGATTCAAACTACCAGGGTGCAAATAAACTACTAACAGGAATAACAGGTAGAAAGATTACACATTATCTTCTCGGTGGATCCATGAAAATGAAATTTTGACAGAAAAATTTTTCCATATCGCTACACTACCAACAAGCGAAACTCTCCATCGCTCCGCCTCAGATGTAGTGGTAGGAAGAAGGTGTACTGAACTGTGAAAAAAGAAGCAAAATTGAAACAATGAACGGTCCGAGAGCAAGAAGTGCAATATAGAGCGATTGGGGAAAGAAGTCGGCCGGCCGGGTTGGCCGAGCGGTTTTAGGAGCTACAGTCTGGAACCGCGAGACCGCTACGATCGCAGGTTCGAATCCTGCCTCGGGCATGGGTGTGTGTGATGTCCTTAGGTTAGTTAGGTCTAGGTAGTTCTAAGTTCTAGGGGACTGATGACCTCAGATGTTAAGTCCCATGGTGCTCAGAACCATTTGAACCATTTTTTTTAAATAAGTCTTCGGCCTTTGGCTGTGGTGAGGCGCTTACGCCATGTTTATGTCTCGCCTTTTGTGCTGCTGGCGAGAGCGGGCCTTTGTTTACTTCCGCGTAGCGGCTTGTCTCGGAGTCAGATTTCATGACCATCAAGACGTTTTATTACCGCGAAGCCACAATTAATTTAACATTTCCTTTAGGTGACGGGCGACCGAAGGCGAATGAAATAGAACCTTTTATACGGGATAAAATGTGTCTCCCGCCTCAAGACGTTCTCGGAATTAATTTTTCGGTCCTCAGTGCTACCGTGTACATAAAGCTGGCGGAAGATGAGATGTGCGCCGACGTCGTACAGCGCCACGCTAACGATCTCAAGTTACGATACTCTGTCGAACATAAAGGGACTGTAATGAAACTACAATGAAATCCAGGCCATTAGCTGCTTACAGGCATTGATACACTACTGGCCATTAAAATTGCTTCACCACAAAGATGACGTGCAACAGACGCGAAATTTAACCGACCGGAAGGAGATGCTGTGATATGCAAATGATTAGCTTTTCAGAGCATTCACACAAGGTTCGCGACCAATTTCTCATACACAAACAGCAGTTGACCGGCGTTGCCTGGTGAAACGTTGTTGTGATGCCTCGGGTAAGGAGGAGAAATGCGTACCATCATGTTTCCGACTTTGATAAAGGTCGGATTGTAGCCTATCGCGAATGTGGTTTATCGTATCGCGACATTGCTGCTCGCGTTGGTCGAGATCCAACGAATGTTAGCAGAATATGGAATCGGTGGGTTCAGGAGGGTAATACGGAACGCCGTGCTGGATCCCAAAGGCCTCGTATCACTAGCTGTCTTGATGACAGGCATCTTATCTGCATGGCTGTAACGGATCGTGCAGCCACGTCTCGATCCCCGAGTCAACAGATGGGGACGTTTGCAAGATAACAACCATCTGTACGAACAGTTTGACGACGTTTGCAGCAACATGGACTATCAGCTCGGAGGACATGTCTGCGGTTACCCTTGACGCTGCATCACAGACAGGAGCGCCTGCAATGGTGTACTCCACGACGAACCTGGGTGCACTAATGGGAAAACGTCATTTTTTGGGATGAATCCAGGTTCTGTTTACAGAATCATGATGGTCGCATCCGTGTTTGGCGACATCGCGATGAATGCACATAGGAAGCGTGTATTCGTCATCACCATACTGGCGTATCACCCGCCGTGATGGTATGGGGTGCCATTGGTTACACGTCTCGGTCACCTCTTGTTTGCATTGACGGCACTTTGAACAGTGGACGTTACAATTCAGATGTGTTAAGACCCATGGCTGTACCCTTCATTCGATCCCTGTGAAACCCTACATTTCAGCAGGATAATTCACGACCGCATGTTGCAGGTCCTCTACGGGCCTTTCTGGACACAGAAAACGTTCGACTGCTGCCCTGGCCAGCACATTCTCCAGATCTCTCACCAATTGAAAACTTCTGGTCAATGGTGGCCGAGCAACTGGTTCGTCACAATACGCCATTCATTACTCTTGATCAACAGTGGTATCATGTTGAAGTTACATGGGCAACTGTACCTGTACACGCCATCCAAGCTCTGTTTGGCTCAATGCCCAGGCGTATCATGGCCGTTGTTACGGCCAAAGTTGGTTGTTCTGGGGGTACTGATTTCTCAGGACCTATGCATCCAAATTGCGTGAATATGTAATCACATGTCAGTTCTAGTATAATATATTTGTCCAATGAATACCCGTTTATCATCTGCATTTGTTGTTGGTGTAGCAATTTTAATGGCCAGTAGTGTAAATATCAACGGTGACAGTTGAAAATGTGTGCCCCGACAGGGACCTTTATTTTTTTGTAAAAGAAATGACGGCCTTCTGCATAAAATAAAAAAATATATTTCTTGAAAATGTAAATAAGTATACTTTTTCGGTATCATGTTTTTTGTTTTCAGATCATGTATCATACTAATTTATTTATTTATTTATTTTAAATGTTTGTTGAGATCACATAGGAAAATCAATTATGTGTAATTACCATCAATAAATAACAAAATAAAAAGGGGTAGAGCACTTGCCCGCGAAAGGCAAAGGTCCCGAGTTCGAGTCTCAACCCGGCACACCGTTTTAATCTGCCAGGAAGTTTCAAAATAAAAAGGGAATTATAGAAATTAAAGAAAGCGCCCTCCTGGCAGAATAGACAACATGGAATCCGCGCCCCGCCATCTTGTAAGTGGACGCACACTGAATCCCAAGGCAGACAGGCACTGTCCAGGGACGTCTTCAAGCAGAATATTGCATTTTGCCGGTGCACTGGATCGAGTCCTGGTATTATACAATCTCACTGAAATCACCTTCTCATACCTGGGAGATCCCAGCTGCAGGGGGGATCGAAGAAGGCACTACCCAAAAAGTTGGCATAGTACTGGCGGTATCGCGGATGGTACACGAGAAAAGTAAAGCGATCTTGCAGGAACGTCCAAAAATCAAGAACGCTCTTATCACATTGATAGAACAAAAAAGAGATCGAGAGGCCTTTTATCCAAATCACAGCATTGGTCTTCGTACGTGGGAAGTATGTCTCATCTGGGAACAGAAGAGATTTCGGTGTAATGGCATGGGCAGCCGACCGTAGAAGAAAGGCATTTTCTGAATCAGCTGCCACACCTCTGCAGTCGATGTTCGTTCGTATCAAGCGTGTGACAACGAGGACAGAGCGACGAATCTGTCATTTTTATGGCATGTAGACGAAGTTGTGTCATGTATTTTCCATTAACGACCAGATACCAAGTCGCACGAGCGCTCGTGTCGAGGAGCATATGGTGCAGAGAACGGCAAACCACGGTCCATGCGATCTTAGGATGTCGGCTTTCCACACTATTTCGAGTATGATTTCTCATCATTAGGCGGTAGACATCACTTGCGGTAGGGTTTCTGGTACTAGACAAGTCGGCATGGACATAACTGTATTCGATGAAACATGTCCTGACATGTGAGAGCGAGGAAGAAATATGGGCTACTGTAACAGGTGCCACTCGAGAGGGAGGGCCAGTTCGTCAATCAGGCTTCCCGATAATCCGGTTCGGCGGCGGGTCTACGATTTAACCATCGTACTTACATAAAGTGTAGCTCCTCGCGCTTGGACGTTGACATCTCGAGGAGGAGGAAGCCGAACGCCGCCTGAAGTATGTGTGCCATTGCCTTTGGCATCGGTAAAATCTGTGCTAAATGGGGTAGTCGCGAGACTAGATGAGTGTTTACAAAATCCACCCTTAGCAACATGTCCAATGCTGCCAGGAGGTTGTCACGAACGTTCGTGTGAATAGCTTGGAGCAGACGTTTATAGTTAATTGAGATCGTACGCTGTATATCACGCGCGAAGGTGATCCCCAAACATTTGAGCTTGTCTACTAATGGCAATGGAGCCACACTCTCTGCTCGAAGACCTCTACCGACGGACATAGCACTAGATTTTGCCAGGTTCACACGGGTGCCCGCAGCAGTTCCGTACTGGTTGATCCATGCCAGTGCCTCTCGCACTTCATCCTCCGATAGAACCAAGAACACCACGTCATCTGCATAGGCGCGGCAGATGAAAGCATTCCCCCTCATTGTTATCCCTTTGAGCCGGCTCCTCAAACTGTGTAACAGTGGCTCAAGGGCGATGGCGAAAAGCAGCATCGACAGCGGACATCCTTGACGGAGTGACCGCACGACATTAATAGGGCCCGCCACACGGCCATTGACCAGCTCTCGCGACGTGGCACCTCGGAGAAGCCGCAAGACGATGTGTATAAACCTGTGGGGAAAGGCCGTCCGTCGGAGTGCGTTTTCTAGAAAGGCACGACTCACTCTATCAAAGGCGTGGTCGAAGTCCACTGTCACTAAGGCACCGCGACGGCGGCAGGTCGTGGCCAGGGCTATGACGTCACGGTAATCGCTGAGTGACGTCTGAATTTTGCTGTCACCACCAAAGCACGTTTGATCCAGAGAGATGACTTGAGGAATGACGCGCCGAAGGCGAGCGGCAAGAACCCGGGTAGAAGTCTTGAAGTCACAATTTTACATGGTCAACGGCCGATATTGCCCAACTCCCCGATCTCCCGATAGCTTGGGGACTGGGGTAAGCAAGCCTTCAACGATTTCGGGTGTGAGGGGAAAGTCAGGGTCCATCAGTTCTTCATACATCGCAATCCAGGGTGAGCCAATGATGTCGTGGAATGTGCGGTAAAACTCCAGCGGGAACCCATCTGGACCTGGGGCTTTATTCGCCGCACCCTTATGAAGAGCATCGGCGACGTCATCAGCCGTAACTGTCGCTGTGAGAATCTCCGCAGCAGCCTCATCCAGGGTACCCGTCAAGGAACGGAGGACATCAGTCGTTACCGCCATGTTCTGGTCCTCTGTTGCATAGAAGTGGTTGTAGTGATCCACAAAGACTTTTACGATGTCATTCTGGGGCGTTAATCGACGACCATTTGGCATGTCGAGGGCGTTGACCAGCTTTCTCCGACACCGCTGCTTCTTTCGGATAATACGATACATGGACGGGGGCTCTCCTAGTACATAATCGTGACATCTTGCATGTACTGTTGTGCCTTCAAGGCGATGACGCATAAGAGAAACTATCTTCGCCTTAATACGTTGAATTTCAGCCTGTCGTTGAACAGAGGGGGCATGATTTGAGAGTTCCTGGAGAATTGCGAAATAGTATTCCAAGGTATATCGTTGCCGCAGCATTTTGTCGCGACTGTAATTCATCATCGAACGACGTAAAGCAGGCTTGGTGCAGTCGAACCACCACCGGAGTGTTGAAGGATACGCTGGAAGGCGTCTCACACAGTTGTTCCACGTCGTTTCTACGACCTGCCTGCATTCCGGATCCTTGAGATGGGCGAAATTCAGCTTCCACAGGCCTCGACCGCGCCACACCTTCTGCCTCTGTAGTGAAACAGTGCAAATGTAGGCGATATGGTCGGAAAAGGCGGTAGGCCACAACTCAGCGTCAAGCGTGGCAGTTACGATTCCTTGGGTAACGTAGACACGGTCAAGACGACTTGCTGAATAGGTGGTGATGTACGTATATCCAAGCCGATCACCATGCACTCGGTCCCAAGTATCGGTGAGGTTCAGTTCATGCACGAGCAGCTTGAGTTCCTGGCATGTGGTGAAATGGGGATGTTGGTCCTTCTGTGATAACACACAACTGAAGTCGTCGCTAAGAATAATATGGTCGTACCGGCCTACAAACAAAGGAGCAACCTGTTCTGAATAGAATCGCGACCGTTCCCGTCGCTTGCCCATGCCCGAGGGAGCATAAATATTTATGACTCGGACACCGTGGAAAGCCACATCAAGACCCCTAGCCGATGGTAGGTAAATCACATCGTCTACCTCAATACCTTCCTTTAAAAGAATAGCTGTCCCACTGCCTCCATCAGCACACGGCGTGAGGTAGGAAACATACCCACAGATATTATTAAACGTCGCCAGGCGAACTTCCTGCAAAAGGGCAACATCGAGGTCCAACGCCCTCAACATTTCACGGAGCAATTGTAGTTTGACAGAGGTGCCAATGGTGTTGAAATTGATGGAGCCAATCCTGTAAGCTTGTCGTGGAACTGGGACTACTGGGACGCTCATGGAGGCACGAATAGCAGCAGCGAACAGGAATGTTGTCCCAGTAGGCTGCACATCCCCATCCAGCAACCCTGTCGATTAGCAGTCGTGGGTTGGGGCAGCAGCATTCGCTGCTATCTCAACGGTGGGCGTTTCGTCGTCTACATCGTCAGACCACGCAAGGATGCGTGGATGGTGAGCGTCCAGAGGAGTACCTGTGGAGTCCGAAGGCGGCGTCACTTCGGCGGTGGAAGAATGGTGCTGGCTCAACTGCTGTTCAACGACCATAGGTACAGCGTCTGGAGCATGCAAAGATGATTGTACCTGCGACAAGGTGCAGACTGGTGCTTCCACCACGGAATCGTCCATTGGGTCAACATCTTGATAGGTGTGATCTTCATCGTCTTGAGACTGCGTCCTGCAGGTGTCAGACGAGGCGATCCGCCGTTTCCGACGTCTCTTCGGCGACCGTTGCTTGCGCACGTGATCTTTAGTGTCCAAAGACGCCTGGGGATCCGGATGTTCGGGCACAAAAGCATCGGTAGGAACAACCATGGAGCCAAGAGCAATCCCCTGTCCTAGGGATTGCTCACCAATGCACATGTCGGGAGGAGGAGGCAAAGGCGTCGGTCCTTCCGCAACAGCGAGAGGCATTACCGGAGACTACTATGGCAGTAGTAGGAGCCAGTGGTGATCGCGGCCGGGGGTCGTTATGGAGGACTTCGACAAACGTCAGCGGTAGCGTCGTCGGAGCGGTCGTGGCCGGCAGGTCCCCAGGCGGTAACTGTGTGATTCTGCGTTGCAGACAGCTGGAACGGAGGTGTCCTTCTTTGCTACATCACGAGCATGTCTTCGGCTGGCCATCATAAATAATAATTGCACGGCAGCCACCAATATATAAATAGGACGGCACTTGTTTGGTTAGCTCTAGGCGGATCTGTCGTACTTCATTGAGAACCGGGTATGTAGTGAACTGAACCCACTTTTCAGCTGTATGACTAATCACCTTTCCATATGGGCGGAACCTCTTAAGGCACCTCGATAGGGAGTTCAAATACAAGTATCGTACGGAGTCCAAGTCCTGCATGTTCCACAGTTACGTCACCGATGTGTCCGTCAGAGTGACTGAACTTAAAACCACTTCGAGTTGCACTTAGAAATTTGTCACATAAGTCTTCGTTAACCAGTTTAGCGCATACCATACTGCTCACTATAGACAGGTGGATGCCATCAAGATCGTTACAATCAATCTTAACTTCATCTATGATAAACTGTTCGATTTCCAATGCTATTGGTTGGACATATTCAGGTGCAAAGCTAATCTTCAGTGTCGATTTTCTGTGGGCATAAGCCATTTTCTGCCGAAGGAAATATAGCGCACTAAGACGGCAGAATCACGTAAACAACTCCGTGAGCGAGCTCCGCGGCGAGGACGTAAACAAGACGTCCGTGCCGAAAGGCGACTGACTCCAACACGTGATCCCCTGCTTATATGGCAGACGTTCTGTCCGACTGAGCCATGGAGGACACACAGGATAGTGCGACTGCAGGGACTTATCTCGGGCACGCTCCCCGTGAGACCCACATTTCCAACTTACTGTCCACACACTAAATTTTTAGTGCCGCTGCCCACTCTACTCATTACTCGCGGCAGTCAATCTACCGATTCCCGTAAGAGTTTGAGCAATGCGAGTGCATCCGCACTGAAGAAGACCGTTGGCTGGTAAGTCTTATCTACAGGGTGTTACAAAAAGGTACGGCCAAACTATCAGGAAACATTCCTCACAGACAAAGAAAGAAAATATGTTATGTGGACATGTGTCCGGAAACGCTTACTTTCCATGTAAGAGCTCATTTTATTACTTCTCTTCAAATCATGGAATGGAAACACACAGCAACAGAACGTACCAGCGCCACTTCAAACACTTTGTTACGGGAAATGTTCAAAATGTCCTCCGTTAGCGAGGATACATGCATCCACCCTCCGTCGCATGAAATCCCTGATGCGCTGATGCAGCCCTGGAGAATGGCGTATTGTATCACAACCGTCCACAATACGAGCACGAGGAGTCTCTACATTTGGTACCGGTGTTGCGTAGACAAGAGCTTTCAAATGCCTCATAAATGAAAGTAAAGAGGGTTGAGGTTAGGAGAGCGTGGAGGCCATGGAATTGGTCCGCCTCTACCAATCCATCGGTCACCGAATCTGTTGTTGAGAAGCGTACGAACACTTCGACTGAAATGTTCAGGAGCTCCATCGTGCATGAACCACATGTTGTGTCGTACTTGTAAAGGCACATGTTCTAGCAGCACAGGTAGAGTTTCCCGTATGAAATCATGATAACGTGCTCCATTGAGCGTAGGTGGAAGAACATGGGGCCCAGTCAAGACATCACCAACAACGTCTGCCCAAACGTTCACAGAAAATCTGTGTTGATGACGTGATTGCACAACTGCGTGCGGATTCTCGTCAGCCCACACATGTTGATACTGAAAATTTACAATTTGATCACGTTGGAATGAAGCCTCATCCGTAAAGAGAACATTTGCACTGAAATGAGGATTGACACATTGTTGGATGAACCATTCGCAGAAGTGTACCCGTGGAGGCCAATCAGCTGCTGATAGTTCCTGCACACGCTGTACATGGTACGGAAACAACTGGTTCTCCCGTAGCACTCTCCATACAGTGACGTGGTCAACGTTACCTTGTACAGCAGCAACTTATCTGACGCTGACATTAGAGTTATCGTCAACTGCACGAAGAATTGCCTCGTCCATTGCAGGTGTCCTCGTCGTTCTAGGTCTTCCCCAGTCGCGAGTCATAGGCTGGAATATTCCGTGCTCCCTAAGACGCCGATCAATTGCTTCGAACGTCTTCCTGTCGGGACACCTTCGTTCTGGAAATCTGTCTCGATACAAACGTACCGCGCCACGGCTATTGCCCCGTACTAATCCATACATCAAATTGGGATCTGCCAACTCCGCATTTGTAAACATTGCACTGACTGCAAAATCACGTTCGTGATGAACATTAACCTGTTGATGCTACGTACTGATGTGCTTGATGCTAGTACTGTAGAGCAATGAGTCGCATGCCAACAGAAGCATCGAAGTCAACATTACCTTCCTTCAATTGGGCCAACTGGCGGTGAATCGAGGAAGTACAGTACATTCCGACGAAACTAAAATGAGCTCTAACATGGACATTAAGCGTTTCCGGACACATGTCCCCGTAACATCTTTTCTTTATTTGTGTGTGAGGAATGTTTCCTGTAAGTTTGGCCGTACCTTTTTGTAACACCCTGTATATGGTTCAAATGGCTCCGAGCACAATGCGACTTAACTTCTGAGGCCATCAGTCGCCTAGAACTTAGAACTACTTAAACCTAACTAACCTAAGGACATCACACACATCCATGCCCGAGGCAGGATTCGAACCTGCGACGGGAGCGATCTCTCGGCTCCAGACTGTAGCGCCTAGAACCGCACGGCCACTCCGGCCGGCTTGTCTATATGAAGATGATATCTGTTCTTTTGGACATGTCAACACAATTTGCGCACGCGACGAACTAGCTTTACTCCATGACATGATGAATGCCACGGACGTTGAAGTTGCTCTCCTTCAGGAGGTACACGTTGGAACTTTCTGTACTCCTCACGGTTTTACAGCACGTCTATCATGCTTCCCCTACTGGTAGTGGTGTGGCGATCCTCTTACGTGATGGTATTCTCCAGACGCACTTGCCTATCTGTCTGACGCCAGTGGTATGGCTCTTACGTTCAGTGGAGTCAGGATCGTCAATGTCTACGCGCCATCGGCTTCGGGTCGCTGCCGCGGACGTTCCACTTTCTTCTCAGAGACAGTGACGCCTCTCTTCCTCGATCGGCAGGATGCATTGATCTTGGGAAGCGATTCCAACAGCACCCAGACACCTAAATACCAAATACTACTTCGCTCTTCTTGCGCGGCTCAAGTGACAATGCTCCTGTACATCAGTCTTGTGGACACTTAGGAGCATGTTAATGGCGGTCGTCCGGGGTTTACGCATTTCACTAGCCATTCTTCCAGCCGACTCGATCGTCTATACATCTCCCACGATATTGTCAGTTGGGTGCAGGTTGCTGAAGTCTGGACCATTGCGTTCTCTGACCATGACACATATACAGGGTGTTTAAACAATGACCGGTATATTTGAAACGGCAATAAAAACTAAACGAGCAGCGATAGAAATACACCGTTTGTTGCAATATGCTTGGGACAACAGTACATTTTCAGGCGGACAAACTTTCGAAATTACAGTAGTTACAATTTTCAACAACAGATGGCGCTGCATGTGATGTGAAAGATATAGAAGACAACGCAGTCTGTGGGTGCGCCATTCTGTACGTCGTCTTTCTGCTGTAAGCGTGTGCTGTTCACAACGTGCAAGTGTGCTGTAGACAACATGGTTTATTCCTTAGAACAGAGGATTTTTCTGGTGTTGGAATTACACCGTCTAGAACACAGTGTTGTTGCAACAAGACGAAGTTTTCAACGGAGGTTTAATGTAACCAAAGGACCGAAAAGCGAAACAATAAAGGATCTGTTTGAAAAATTTCAACGGACTGGGAACGTGACGGATGAACGTGCTGGAAAGGTAGGGCGACCGTGTACGGCAACCACAGAGGGCAACGCGCAGCTAGTGCAGCAGGTGATCCAACAGCGGCCTCGGGTTTCCGTTCGCCGTGTTGCAGCTGCGGTCCAAATGACGCCAACGTCCACGTATCGTCTCATGCGCCAGAGTTTACACTTCTATCCATACAAAATTCAAACGCGGCAACCCCTCAGCGCTGCTACCATTGCTGCACGAGAGACATTCGCTAACGATATAGTGCACAGGATTGATGACGGCGATATGCATGTGGGCAGCATTTGGTTTACTGACGAAGCTTATTTTTACCTGGACGGCTTCGTCAATAAACAGAACTGGCGCATATGGGGAACCGAAAAGCCCCATGTTGCAGTCCCATCGTCCCTGCATCCTCAAAAAGTACTGGTCTGGGCCGCCATTTCTTCCAAAGGAATCATTGGCCCATTTTTCAGATCCCAAACGATTACTGCATCACGCTATCTGGACATTCTTCGTGAAT
This sequence comes from Schistocerca serialis cubense, assembly GCF_023864345.2. Lineage (NCBI taxonomy): Eukaryota > Metazoa > Arthropoda > Insecta > Orthoptera > Acrididae > Schistocerca > Schistocerca serialis. Next base: position 858,313,631 of record NC_064640.1, on the reverse strand, counting down.
TTGTGGCGGTACAAACTGCCTTAGACGGCACTGCGAACACCTCGTGGTTTATGCAAGATGGTGCCCGGCCACATCGCACGGCCGACGTCTTTAATTTCCTGAATGAATATTTCGATGATCGTGTGATTGCTTTGGGCTATCCGAAACATACAGGATGCGACGTGGATTGGCCTCCCTATTCGCCAGACATGAACCCCTGTGACTTCTTTCTGTGGGGACACTTGAAAGACCAGGAGTACCGCCAGAATCCAGAAACAATTGAACAGCTGAAGCAGTACATCTCATCTGCATGTGAAGCCATTCCGCCAGACACGTTGTCAAAGGTTTCGGGTAATTTCATTCAGAGACTACGCCATATTATTGCTACGCATGGTGGATATATGGAAAATATCGTACTATAGAGTTTCCCAGACCGCAGCGCCATCTGTTGTTGAAAATTGTAACTACTGTAATTTCGAAAGTTTGCCTGCCTGAAAATGTACTGTTGTCCCAAGCATATTGCAACAAACGGTGTATTTCTATCGCTGCTCGTTTAGTTTTTATTGCCGTTTCAAATATACCGGTCATTTTTGAAAGACCCTGTATCTGCGCCTTCAGTCTCTGCCACCAAAGGGTGTGACGTGGCCGTGGACCATGGAAATTGAACACAATTCACCTTACTTCACCCGACTTCAGCTCGTCGAGACCATGTTGACAGCTTTTTGTCGTCTCCGTGATGTCTATCAGTCTGCCCTGTCTTGGGGGGGGGGGGGGGGGGCGAGGCTGCTCTGTGCAAGGCCTGCCCTCCGCAAGTCCTTGAATGGTTACAGAAGGAAAGTTGCGGCGTGGCGGCGACGGACTCAGCAATTCTATTTCACCATTCCCCAGGAATGTACGTTGATGCCGTGCCAGGCCGTGGTGAATTATGCCAAGGCGCAGATTACATCGCTCCCTCGCCGCCACCTTGAAGGAGCTATGGTTAGGGCGCGCACACTAGATGAGTTAGTGCAAGAGTGTCCATCTATGTATCATGTCATAGTGGAACGACTCAACCACCGGAGGACTTTTATCAATGTTCTTACTATTGATAATGATGAGCAGCGTTTTGATACCCAACGGAATATCTGGTCTGCTCTCCATTCACATTATGTTATACTGTACTCTGAGCAACGCCACTACCGCGCCAACATTATGGCGGCCTCCAGATTCTTCTTTGGCTCGGTTCCCATGAATTCGATGATGAATCTGATTGCTGACGTCACAGAGGACGAAGTCCATGATGCTATCCGGGCTGGTTCTATGAACAGGTCACCTGGCCCTGACGGCCTCCCACTAGAGTGATATCGGACATTTCGTCCCATTCTGGCGCCAGTGTGGACGGAAATTTGTAAGAACCTTATGTCACCCTATGTGCCGATTCCAGATGGCTTCCTCGATGGTTTCCTCATTCCCATCCACAAACCCCTGGTACCTCACCGATATGCAACTAGCATCCGTTGACATTACTCAACAGTGAGACAAATATCCTTACCTGGCTGTTGGCTGCACGGCTTAAACGGACAGCGCGGTACGTGGTTTCCGCCGAGCAAACTTCTTTGGGAAGTGCCAATGAGAGCCACAGTGCCCTCTGTCGCTATCGGGACATAATCGATCTTGATCACACTCGTCATATGCGTGGACTTTTGGCAGCTCTTAACTTCAGCCAGGCTTTCAGTTGAGTCGATGACGACTAGCTGGCGGCGGTGCTCTGCAATATGGGCTACCTTGCCGTCAACGTCGTAATGCGTCTCCCTCCTGGAGCTATGTCTTGTGTACTTTACAGTGGCCGTCTCAGTCGTCCCATCTCGATCTGTCAATCACTGTATCAAGGCTGCCCACTCTCTGCGCTGTTTTATGTTTTGCATGGAACTGTTGCTCTGTAGTCCCCGTCAACGCCTCTCTGGGCTGTCTCTCGATGACTATGTATTTAGCTGCACTGCTTATGCAGACGATCTCGTCATCATTCTTCATAATGGTGCTGAGGTCAGGGAATCACTGGCATGGGTTACCACCTACGGCGAAGCTTCTGGTAGCTTCCTTAACGTCAAAAAATCGAGCACCAGGTGCAGAGCTTCCTGCGAACAGCACTGCTCTTTTACGTGTAGCTGATACTATTCAATGCTTAGAACTCTATTTCGCGAGTGATCTGCGGCGGACAATTGTCCTCAACTGCCGGCGCCTACTTTCCCTACTACGAGCTGGGCTCCTAGATCACCGTTTATCAGCATTCGATCTTCGGCGACGGACATAAGATGTAAATGTATATTTTGTGTCCCATATCCCCAATGCCGCACAGAGACTTTCTGTTCTGCCATCCGTGGCCCACCGAACGCTAGCCATATTGGGTTCATTTGCTTACCACGGCTTGCTGTTCAATATAAAGTACGAGACTCTCACTCTCCCACAGTGCAGGGTGGTTTAGGTCTGCACCATGTACCTGACAGAGCGGTAGCTCTTTTCATTTGCTTTCACATGGCACTGTGGCGGCGTTGTCCTACGTGCCTTACCAGCCTATTGCTGGAGGCCCTTACACTCTCTCTCAGCAACTATCAAGCTTTTGGAAGTCCCACCTATCTATTTTTAATTTGTAAGGTGTCCTGATTTTATGGACCTTACATGAGCTTGATCCATAATGACACTACAATACAGTACTAGATCCTAAAAAAAAAATTATATCATATCAGCAAAAGGCAATTTAAGTAATCTCATACACCAAAAACTAACAAAACAATATGTACCCATTTATGGGCAGGGACATGGACATTTTGGAGACTGATATGGCGCTCGCCGTTATCCTGTGATCTTGTTTAGAGCGCGCACTATAATCGATTATAGTTCTCTGTCCTGGTGCGGGTGGCGCTCCGGTGGCGATTTGCTATGACGTCGCTGGCGTGTGTTGGCGTGGCCGGCGGAAAGCGAGAGGGTAGTTGGTTTCCGGGTATTGCACGGAACATGAAGTTTGCTCTGCCTGACCTGCTAGTGACTAGCGCTAAGGCGCTATGGCTGCGACCCAGCAAGAAACATAAAATTCACGTCTAGCGAGACGGCGATTGGCGACGCAGGCACAACACTGCGGGGAGGTCCCCATTATATAAAAGCATTTTGAGAATTAAAATTGCGAGATATCTCTCTCGTCTCGTGGCTGACTGCACAAGTGTGTGGAAAATAGCGAGGACGTTGAGAGCTTTGCTTTCAGCGAAGTGTGGACGATGCGCTTCATGTATTGTGGCGACAGATAGCAAAGAGGTAGTTAATTATTACTGCTCGAATTTTTGCAGGCAAAGAAATTGTGCACGTCACTCCAACCCTTAGCGAGTGTGCAATAGCCATTATTTCGCCTAGGGAAAGTTGAGACTGAGTGAATTCAGTCAGCCGGCCGGGGTGGCCGAGCGGTTCTAGGCGCTACAATCTGGACCCGCGCGACCGCTACGGTCGCAGGTTCGAATTCTGCCTCGGGCATGGATGTGTGTGATGTCCTTAGGTTAGTTAGGTTTAAGCAGTTCTGTGTTCTAGGGGACTTATGACCTCAGAAGTTGAGTCCCATAGTGCTCAGAGCAGTTTTATTGAATTCAATCAAGGCCAGAATAAGGAATCAGCGTTTCAGATCCAGCACGGAGACAACGCCGTTGCACATGCCACTTGGTGAAGTACCATCGCAATTTAGGCCACAGTAAATGTTGAATCGAGATTTTGCTCACTCCAACTAGTGTACGCTTTGACCACTGAATATCAAAAGCTAGGATACTAACCTACCCTCACCTTGCGTACATGAGAGTTTTCTTTTCATTGGTTCAAAAAGTAAATTTATTCTCCACCAACTCAGTGCATTGACCAGCTACGATAATGTAGATGTAAATGAGCTCATGAAGATTTTTAATCATTCTTTCCTGTGACAAAATTTTTTCATATATAGAGACAACGAGTTTAATAATCGTCAGTTCAATATGTCTAACAAGGTGAGGCCGCCAATTATGAAATTCAGATTGGATTCATACTGCACATAATAAAAGCTCATGGCCAGAGGTGTAATGTGGCAAAGCACCAAGATGCACTTCTCAGCCGTTGTCGAGAAAATCGACAGTTAAAAGAAACCGTTGCGGTGAAATACTCTCTATGATTAGAAGTTCCTACAGCGTCGTGGCGCCACATCGTTAACCGTGATTCTTTTTTCCACTGTCCAGTCGTCCAATGTTTACGCTTCTTTCACCAAGCGAGGCGTCGTTTGGCATTTACTGGCGTGATGTGGGGCTTACGAGCAGCCGCTCGACCATGAAATCCAAGTTTTCTCACCTTCCACCTAACAGTCATAGTACTTGCAATGGACCCTGATGCAGTTTGGAATTTCTGTGTGATGGTCTGGGTAGATGTCTGTCTATTACACATTACGATCCTCTTCAATTGTCGGCGGTCTTTGCCAGGCAACAGACGAGGCCGGCCTGTACGCTTTTATGCTGTACGTGTCCCTTCACGTTTTCACTTCACTATCACATCGGGAACAGTGGAACTAGGGACGTCTGGGAGTGTGGAAATCACGCATACAGACGTATGACACAAGTGACACCCAATCACCTGACCACGTTCCAAGTCCGTGAGTTCCGAGTTCCACAGAGCGCCCCATTCTGCTCTCTCACGATGTCTAATGACTACTGAGGTCGCTGACATGGAGTACCTGGCAGGAGGTGGCTGCACAATGCACCTAATATGAAAGACGTATGTTTTTCGGGGTGTCCGGATACTTTTGATCACATAGTGTATGTTTTATATATCAAACTCTTCGGAAAGATGTGTGCTACAAAATGAAAATTTTTTGAAAAACTGATTTTCTTTTAAATTTTTGAAGTCATATGTCAAACCCTCGAGGGGGTGGAGATGACATTATCGAGTTTTTGCCCCGGTTCAGAAATATCGTAGATCCGGGGCAGAACTGTCGTCGGTGCTTTCTTCCTCGCCTACGAAAATGTTCACGTCTACTCTTGCCCGGTGGCGTTATCTGCCGTAGGGGGTTCATTGCATTCTTCTTTGAAGTTCTCATTACGTCCTACTGCCGTAACTACAACTCCTGTGTGGCGGTCTAGTATATGCTTCACCGCCTGTCTGCCATGACTCATTGCTGAACACATCTGTCGCTTTGCTTTCAGCGACCTATCTAGGCCGCTTCTGTTGCTTACGTTTGGGCGGTGAAAACTTATTCGCGATGGTTCGCACCGTAACATACGCGCTCCTTAGATTTCCGTGTTATTGCTGTCATGATAATGTTACTGCAGATCCATTTCCGTGAGCAGCTGATGACCTGTCCCTACCTCGCTGAACCATATTAACACGACACCTATCGCCGTCATTTTCTTAGTTGTCATTGTAATTACCCGTGTTCTGGCGACAGTCACATCCCGTTCCCAACGATCTTCATCTTCCATTCTTTCTAGAAATGCAGAAAATCTTTTATGATTGCTTGCGCCATATCTCTTCGGATACTCTGGCAGTTTCTCTATGGCTCCCAAACAACCTTGGATTCAGGTCGTCTACTTCTCATGTGTGTCAGTTTTCGGTACCAGGATTCGCAGAAATCTGTCATAGGGTTTCTGCCATCATTGTCATATAATTTGGCCATTAATAATTCTCGCCATAAATAGTCTTGTTTTCGTTCTGACCAGTATTCCTTGGTAAATTTTTGCTTAAATTCATCGAAAGTCATTTGATCAGTGTTCAAATGTAGCCCCCATCGTTTAACATCACCTGCTAGTGCACTGATAACTACGTTAATCCTTTCCTGGTCTGTTAAATATTCAGGAAAAATACTTTCGCAATTTTTCGGAAAATCCAATTGGTGCCAGCCAGTATGTATTTTGGCAGATCAAAGTGTTCCTCACCCTCTAGTAGTTTGTTTAACGTATCCTATCATTGACACAACTGGGCCTGTCTCTTAGTTTCCTTTCAATGTCGCAATTTTGCGCTTTGAATTTGTGAAGTGTTTTGCTCACACTTCTGTTTGCAAACGTTTACCTGTTTGCTTATTTCTTTCTCAGAATCAATCACAGTCTTTCTTAAATGTGAATTTTCATTTCTACATTCGACAACTGTTTCAGTTTTCACACAGAAGACCGTTTCGTCCAGTTTCGTTACTAGTAATTGTTATACAACTTCCTAGTTCCTTGTGATTTCTAAATCGAACCTTTCGTTGATATCATTGATCTGCCTCTGCGTAGTTGCACATTGGTATTTATGGCTTTTATTTCAAGTTTCATGTCTTTGACTGCAGTACTCAAAACGCCTACTGTTTCGTCGATCTTCTCGATCTGTTGACTTATTTTACCGATCTGTGTTTCCATGACATCAGCTCGCGTTTTCAGCTGATTATTAGGGTTACTAGTACCACTTGCTTGTTTTTTCAGTTGACGCTCAAGATCATGAACTTGTGCCCTAATTTGACCCTTAATGGTGCTACCTTATGCTTTAATTTGTGTAGATAATATTTTTAACGAATCATTCATGCTCAAAGGTTTTTCACTGTTCTGCCCAACCGTATTTTCGTGTTCTGATTCTACCTCATGTTTCTCGATCGGTTCTTTGTCCGCTTGTTGCGAACTGAACGCCTCAGCCGATTTATTGGCGTAACCGTTATGTTCCACGTAATCTTTCTAATTCATTCAGTCCGTTAGCTCCTTTTTTCTTTGTGACGGGCTCATCGTCTAAATCTGTCCATTTACGTATGCGTAAGTAAATTGCCGATGTGTGATGCTACCTGTGTATTTATTCATTTCCGTAACTGCTATCGAGCTCCATGATGTTCCTCGGTACGTCCCATATTGTCTCGTTCGGCTCACTTTGGTCTGCTACTGTTTCTCTATCCATTTTAATATTGTATATGAGTTATAATTCACTTTGTAAACTCCCGTAATATTTTCTATTATGTTGTTGTTGTTGTTGTTGTTGTGGTCTTCAGTCCTGAGACTGGTTTGATGCAGCTCTCCATGCTACTCTATCCTGTGCAAGCTTTTTCATCTCCCAGTACCTACTGCAACCTACATCCTTCTGAATCTGCTTAGTGTATTCATCTCTTGGTCTCCCTCTACGATTTTTACCCTCCACGCTGCCCTCCAATACTAAATTGGTGATCCCTTGATGCCTCAGAACATGTCCTACCAACCGATCCCTTCTTCTGGTCAAGTTGTGCCACAAACTTCTCTTCTCCCCAATCCTATTCAATACTTCCTCATTAGTTACGTGATCTACCCATCTAATCTTCAGCATTCTTCTGTAGCACCACATTTCAAAAGCTTCTATTCTCTTCTTGTCCAAACTATTTATCGTCCATGTTTCACTTCCATACATGGCTACACTCCATACGAATACTTTCAGAAATGACTTCCTGACACTTAAATCTATACTGGATGTTAACAAATTTCTCTTCTTCAGAAACGCTTTCCTTGCCATTGCCAGCCTACATTTTATATCCTCTCTACTTCGACCATCATCAGTTATTTTGCTCCCCAAATAGCAAAACTCCTTTACTACTTTAAGTGCCTCATTTCCTAATCTAATTCCCTCAGCATCACCCGACTTAATTAGACTACATTCCATTATCCTTGTTTTGCTTTTGTTGATGTTCATCTTATATCCTCCTTTCAAGACACTGTCCATTCCATTCAACTGCTCTTCCAAGTCCTTTGCTGTCTCTGACAGAATTACAATGTCATCGGCGAACCCCAAAGTTTTTATTTCTTCTCCATGAATTTTAATACCTACTCCGAATTTTTCTTTTGTTTCCTTTACTGCTAGCTCAATATACAGATTGAACAACATCGGGGAGAGGCTACAACCCTGTCTTACTCCCTTCCCAACCACTGCTTCCCTTTCATGTCCCTCGACTCTTATAACTGCCATCTGGTTTCTGTACAAATTGTAAATAGCCTTTCGCTCCCTGTATTTTACCCCTGCCACCTTTAGAATTTGAAAGAGAGTATTCCAGTCAACATTGTCAAAAGCTTTCTCTAAGTCTACAAATGCTAGAAACGTAGGTTTGCCTTTCCTTAATCTTTCTTCTAAGATAAGTCGTAAGGTCAGTATTGCCTCACGTGTTCCAGTGTTTCTACGGAATCCAAACTGATCTTCCCCGAGGTTGGCTTCTACTAGTTTTTCCATTCGTCTGTAAAGAATTCGTGTTAGTATTTTGCAGCTGTGACTTATTAAGCTGATAGTTCGGTAATTTTCACATCTGTCAACACCTGCTTTCTTTGGGATTGGAATTATTATATTCTTCTTGAAGTCTGAGGGTATTTCGCCTGTTTCATACATCTTGCTCACCAGATGGTAGAGTTTTGTCAGGACTGGCTCTCCCACGGCCGTCAGTAGTTCCAATGGAATATTGTCTACTCCGGGGCCTTGTTTCGACTCAGGTCTTTCAGTGCTCTGTCAAACTCTTCACGCAGTATAATATCTCCCATTTCATCTTCATCTACATCCTCTTCCATTTCCATAATATTGTCCTCAAGTACATCGCCCTTGTATAGACCCTCTATATACTCCTTCCACCCTTCTGCTTTCCCTTCTTTGCTTAGAACTGGGTTTCCATCTGAGCTCTTGATATTCATACAAGTCGTTCTCTTGTCTCCAAAGGTCTCTTTAATTTTCCTGTAGGCGGTATCTATCTTACCCCTAGTGAGATAGGCCTCTACATCCTTACATTTGTCCTCTAGCCATCCCTGCTTAGCCATTTTGCACTTCCTGTCGATCTCATTTTTGAGACGTTTGTATTCCTTTTTGCCTGTTTCACTTACTGCATTTTTATATTTTCTCCTTTCATCAATTAAATTCAATATTTCTTCTGTTACCCAAGGATTTCTACTAGTCCTCGTCTTTTTACCTACTTGATCCTCTGCTGCCTTCACTACCTCATCCCTCAAAGCTACCCATTCTTCTTCTACTGTATTTATTTCCCCCATTCCTGTCAATTGCTCCCTTATGCTCTCCCTGAATCTCTGTACAACCTCTGGTTCTTTTAGTTTATCCAGGTCCCATCTCCTTAAATTCCCACCTTTTTGCAGTTTCTTCAGTTTTAATCTACAGGTCATAACCAATAGATTGTGGTCAGAGTCCACATCTGCCCCTGGAAATGTCTTACAATTTAAAACCTGGTTCCTAAATCTCTGTCTTACCATTATATAATCTATCTGAAACCTTTTAGTATCTCCAGGGTTCTTCCATGTATACAACCTTCTTTCATGATTCTTAAACCAAGTGTTAGTTATGATTATGTTGTGCTCTGTGCAAAATTCGACCAGGCGGCTTCCTCTTTCATTTCTGTCCCCCAATCCATATTCACCTACTATGTTTCCTTCTCTCCCTTTTCCTACACTCGAATTCCAGTCACCCATGACTATTAAATTTTCGTCTCCCTTCACAATCTGAATAATTTCTTTTATTTCATCATACATTTCTTCAATTTCTTCGTCATCTGCAGAGCTAGTTGGCATATAAACTTGTACTACTGTAGTAGGCGTGGGCTTCGTATCTATCTTGGCCACAATAATGCGTTCACTATGCTGTTTGTAGTAGCTTACCCGCATTCCTATTTTCCTATTCATTATTAAACCTACTCCTGCATTACCCCTATTTGATTTTGTGTTTATAACCCTGTAGTCACCTGACCAGAAGTCTTGTTCCTCCTGCCACCGAACTTCACTAATTCCCACTATATCTAACTTCAACCTATCCATTTCCCTTTTTAAATTTTCTAACCTACCTGCCCGATTAAGGGATCTGACATTCCACGCTCCGATCCGTAGAACGCCAGTTTTCTTTCTCCTGATAACGACATCCTCTTGAGTAGTCCCCGCCCGGAGATCCGAATGGGGGACTATTTTACCTCCGGAATATTTTACCCAAGAGGATGCCATCATCATTTAATCATACAGTAAAGCTGCATGCCCTCGGGAAAAATTACGGCTGTAGTTTCCCCTTGCTTTCAGCCGTTCGCAGTACCAGCACAGCAAGGCCGTTTTGGTTCTATTATGTGTTTTATTGAATTTACTGCAGGTTCGTGCCGCTGGACATTCAGTGTTCGTAACACGTTTGTCCGGGCTTAGCACATACTGTATGCTATGGTCCGTCTTTCACTGCGTAAAAAAGCTAACGAATGTCCTGTCACGAGGCGCCACGTATAACACTACCGCCTACTACTAAATTAGCAATACACCGCTAATGTTACTCCTGTGAAAGGATACTTATATGACCGTGATCGTGCGTAATGTAAGAGTACTGGTGGCCGGCGAGGCCGAGCGGTTCTAGGCGCTTCAGTATGGAACCGCACGGCCGCTACGATCGCAGGTTCGAATCCTGCCTCGGGCATGGATGTGTGTGATGTCGTTAGGTTAGTTAGATTTAAGTAGTTCTAAGTTCTAGGGGACTGATGACCTCAGCTGTTAAGTTCCATAGTGCTCAGAGCCATTTGAACCATTTGAAGGGAGACGAAAACATTGCGAGTAGAGAGACTGCGGATTGCTGTGTTATTGATAGAAATAATAACGCAAAATTTTTGAAAAAATATGCTGGGACCTTACCATTGAAGAAATGTCTACTGTCTTGCTTGTCTCTTGTCTTATGTTTCATTTATTTTATTTTATGTCACACGAAAGAGAAAGTTAGCTAATAAGCAACAGAGAGTGCAAATTTTCTGAAGAGTTCTTATTCTCCCAGTCAAAAATACCATCACCCAGTATTAACTGTGAGTTTTTTACGGAAGGGTAGGATGTCAAATCGGCCGACTAGGTGCAGGAGAGACACAACAGGACAGTTTAATCTACACTGTCTAAAATCTAGGTTTGATGACTTTTTTAACATAATATAAGGTTTGAATTCCACTAAGCAAATACAATGACGTGCGACAGAAGAGTGCTGTGTGAAGAGATGTAGCACTGCACTTTGGCACACTGAAGAGCGAATAACATGTCTTCCATTTCCTCGAACATATACACTATGTGATCAAAAATATCCGGACACCTGGCTGAAAACGACTTACAAATTCGTGGCGCCCTCCATCGGTAATGCTGGGGTTTAACATGGTGATGGCCCACCCTTAGCCTTGATGACAGCTTCCAGTCTCGCAAGTATATGTTCAGTCCGGTGCTGGAATATTTCTTGTGGAATGGCAGCTTATTCTCTACGGAGTGCTGCACTAAGGAGAGGTATCGATGTCGGTGGGTGAGGCCTGGCATGAAGTCGGCGTTCCAAAACATCCCAAAGGTGTTTATAGGATTCAGATCAGGACTCTGTACAGGCCAGTCGATTACAGGAATTTTATTGTCGTGCAACCAATCCGCCACAGGCCGTGAATTACGAATAGGTGCTCGATCGCGTTGAAAGATGCAGTTGCCATCCCCGAATTGCTCTTCAACAGTGCGAAGCAAGAAGGTCCTTAAAACATCAGTGTAGGCCTGTGCTGTGATAGTGCCACGCAAAACGACAAGGGGTGCAAGCCCCATCCATGAAAAACAAGACCACACTATAACACCACCGCCTCCGAATGGTACTGTTGGCACTACACACCCTTGCAGATGACGATCACCGGCATTCACCACACCCACACCCTGAAATCGGATCGCCACATCGTTTACCGTGATTCTTTTTTCCACTGTCCAGTCGTCCAATGTTTACGCTTCTTTCACCAAGCGAGGCGTCGTTTGGCATTTACTGGCGTGATGTGGGGCTTACGAGCAGCCGCTCGACCATGAAATCCAAGTTTTCTCACCTTCCACCTAACAGTCATAGTACTTGCAATGGACCCTGATGCAGTTCGGAATTTCTGTGTGATAGTCTGGGTAGATGTCTGTCTATTACACATTACGATCCTCTTCAATTGTCGGCGGTCTTTGCCAGGCAACAGACGAGGCCGGCCTGTACGCTTTTATGCTGTACGTGTCCCTTCACGTTTTCACTTCACTATCACATCGGGAACAGTGGAACTAGGGACGTCTGGGAGTGTGGAAATCACGCATACAGACGTATGACACAAGTGACACTCAATCACCTGACCACGTTCCAAGTCCGTGAGTTCCGAGTTCCACAGAGCGCCCCATTCTGCTCTCTCACGATGTCTAATGACTACTGAGGTCGCTATCATGGAGTACCTGGCAGGAGGTGGCAGCACAATGCACCTAATATGAAAGACGTATGTTTTTCGGGGTGTCCGGATACTTTTGATCACATAGTGTATGTTTTATATATCAAACTCTTCGGAAAGATGTGTGCTACAAAATGAAAATTTTTTGAAAAACTGATTTTCTTTTAAATTTTTGAAGTCATATGTCAAACCCTCGAGGGGGTGGAGATGACATTGTCGAGTTTTTCCCCCGGTTCAGAAATATCGTAGATCCGGGGTAGAACTGTCGTCGGTGCTTTCTTCCTCGCCTACGAAAATGTTCACGTCTACTCTTGCCCGGTGGCGTTATCTGCCGTAGGGGGTTCATTGCATTCTTCTTTGAAGTTCTCATTACGTCCTACTGCCTTAACTACAACTCCTGTGTGGCGGTCTAGTATATGCTTCACCGGCTGTCTGCCATGACTCATTGCTGAACACATCTGTCGCTTTGCTTTCAGCGACCTATCTAGGCCGCTTCTGTTGCTTACGTTTGGGCGGTGAAAACTTATTCGCGATGGTTCGCCCCGTAACATACGCGCTCCTTAGATTTCCGTGTTATTGCTGTCATGATAATGTCACTGCAGATCCATTTCCGTGAGCAGCTGATGACCTGTCCCTACCTCGCTGAACCATATTAACACGACACCTATCGCCGTCATTTTCTTAGTTGTCATTGTAATTGCCCGTGTTCTGGCGGCAGTCACATCCCATTGCCAACGATCTTCATCTTCCACTCTTTCTAGAAATGCAGAAAATCTTTTATGATTGCTTGCGCCATATCTCTTCGGATACTCTGGCAGTCTCTCTATGGCTCCCAAACAACCTTGGATTCAGGTCGTCTACTTTTCATGTGTGTCAGTTTTCGGTACCAGGATTCGCAGAAATCTGTCATAGGGTTTCTGCCATCATTGTCATGTAATTTGGCCATTAATAATTCCCGCCATAAACAGTCTTGTTTTCGTTCTGACCAGTATTCCTTGGTAAATTTTTGCTTAAATTCATCGAAAGTCATTTGATCAGTGTTCAAATGTAGCCCCCATCGTTTAACATCACCTGCTAGTGCACTGATAACTACGTTAGTCCTTTCCTGATCTGTTAAATATTCAGGAAAAATGCTTTCGCAATTTTTCGGAAAATCCAATTGGTGCCAGCCAGAATGTATTTTGGCAGATCAAAGTGTTCCTCACCCTCTAGTAGTTTGTTTAACGTATCCTGTCATTGACACAACTGGGCCTGTCTCTTAGTTTCCTTTCAATGTCGCAATTTTGCGCTTTGAATTTGTGAAGAGTTTTGCTCACACTTCTGTTTGCAAACGTTTACCTGTTTGCTTATTTCTTTCTCAGAATCAATCACAGTCTTTCTTAAATGTGAATTTTCATTTCTACATTCGACAGCTGTTTCAGTTTTCAGACAGAAGACCGTTTCGTCCAGTTTCGTTACTAGTAATTGTTATACAACTTCCTAGTTCCTTGTGGTTTCTAAATCGAACCTTTCGTTGATATCATTGATCTGCCCCTGCGTAGTTGCACATTGGTATTTATGGCTTTTATTTCAAGTTTCATGTCTTTGACTGCAGTACTCAAAACGCCTACTGTTTCGTCTATCTTTTCGATCTGTTGACTTATTTCACCGATCTGTGTTTCCATGACATCAGCTCGCGTTTTCAGCTGATTATTAGGGTTACTAGTACCACTTGCTTGTTTTTTCAGTTGACGCTCAAGATCATGAACTTGTGCCCTAATTTGACCCTTAATGGTGCTATCTTATGCTTTAATTTGTGTAGATAATATTTTTAACGAATCATTCATGCTCAAAGGTTTTTCACTGTTCTGCCCAACCGTATTTTCGTGTTCTGATTGTACCTCATGTTTCTCGATCGGTTCTTTGTCCGCTTGTTGCGAACTGAACGCCTCAGCCGATTTATTGGCGTAACCGTTATGTTCCACGTAATCTTTCTAATTCATTCTGTCCGTTAGCTCCTTTTTTCTTTGTGACGGACTCATCGTCTAAATCTGTCCATTTACGTATGCGTAAGTAAATTGCCGATGTGTGATGCTACCTGTGTATTTATTCATTTCCGTAACTGCTATCGAGCTCCATGATGTTCCTCGGTACGTCCCATATTGTCTCGTTCGGCTCACTTTGATCTGCTACTGTTTCTCTATCCATTTTAATATTGTATATGAGTTATAATTCACTTTGTAAACTCCCGTAATATTTTCTATTATGTGTTTTATTGAATTTACTGCAGGTTCGTGCCGCTGGACATTCAGTGTTCGTAATACGTTTGTTCGGGCTTAGCACATACTATATGCTATGGTCCGTCTTTCACTGCGTGAAAAAGCTAACGAATGTCCCGTCACGAGGCGCCACGTATAACACTACCGCCTACTACTAAATTAGCAATACACCGTTAATGTTACTCCTTTGAAAGGATACTTACATAACCGTGATCGTGCGTAATGTAAGAGTACTGCTGGCCGGTGTGGCCGCGCGGTTCTAGGCGCTACAGTCTGTAGCCGCGCGATCGCTACGGTCGCAGGTTCTAATCTTGCCTTGGGCATGGATGTGTTTGATGTCCTTAGGTTAGTTAGGTTTAAGTAGTCTAAGTTCTAGGGGACTGATGACCACAGCAGTTAAGTCCCATAGAGCTCAGAGCCATTTGAACCATTTTTTTGTGAGAGTACTCGACTATTTTTGTTTCGCCAAAGACTGCCATAGAAAGCAAACAGTGACAGAACAAATGGGAATCGAACCAAGGTTCTATTAGTAATCTAGTAAACAGTAATCGCATAAAGGGAAACGGTCGCCAGACTAATTAGGCAAAGTTGTACCAAGTATTAGTATGGTTCATATTGAAAGTAAACTATTGGGACTGACTTTACTTAATACGGAAATTCTGTTTTGCTGATACGATACAAGACAGTAGCTCAATTTAGCAAGTAATATACCAGTGATTCGTTATGAAATACACAGAAGGAGTCTTAATACTTTTAGGCAAGAAGTGGCTCTCAGTAACACTTTCTATCTGTACATTACAGTAGGAAGCTAATGACTGTTCTAGGTAAATGGTTACTAATAGTGGAGCACTATTAACTTGGAGAAAGGGTTCTTTTGTCAGCTTAGTTATTGGAAATTATTGCCATTGAAATAGTTATCAGGTAATTTTACACTTTGTGCTGATTATTATTTGTATTCTCAAGAAACATTCACTTCCTTATACTATTTAGCTCAGATGGAACATGCGACACCTGACTCTAGTAGAGTTTGAATAGGTTTTAGCTATTTGCTTGCTATAGTAAGCACAAGTTATAAGAATGAAAGTTGTCCCTCTTGAATACTGTTGTTATGACATGAAATTTAAATCTTTCTCAAGTCTTAGCATGGGGTCCCAGAGACTAGTCTATCAATAGACTCGGATTTACGCAGAACATATTAGTCACAACACAATTTTAGAAACACTGTTAACTATACATCGCCTGAAATGATAAACTCTCTTATTTCACTAAGAAGAATCTTTAACCTGAGCACTTTAAATCTTCTCTTAGTAATTGTACTTTGATGAAACTTTAATTATGCTTTTGTAAAAATTACGTGCAGTATTTCGAAACCTATGTTAGTTAAATAATTATGTAATTTACTACTCCACAAAGTTTATTAACTGTAGTAAAAGTTTAGTGAAATAATTTTTCAGTTCAATAAAATAGGATACTCGGATATACCGTAGCACTTCGGATAGGAACCTGTCTAGATAAATGACTATGGATTAAATACCGGTGCTCAATGCAAAGTCTACAGAGCATAAACTAATTAATGAAAAAGAAAGCAAATAACTAGCCCATGCACTTGCACAGAATGCAACTGATAATTTGATATGAAGGTGGTGGCAGTGTCGATCTGTGTGACTATATGAAAGGAGGCGAAAGTATCCATCGCTCTTGCGATGTAACTAGCTCTGAATTTTTTCTTCTTAGCGTCGGAATTTCAAAGTACAGAACCAGCCACTGTATGTCATGAAATTTGTTGTTGTAATCTCCAGTCCAAAGACTAGTTTGATGCAGCCCTCCATGCTACTCTATCCTGTGCGAGCTTCTTAATGTCGTAGTCATTTAACCATACAGTAGAGCAGCATGCCCACGGGAAAAATTACGGCTGTAGTTTCCCCTTGCTTTCATCCGTTCGCAATACCAGCACAGAAAGGCTGTTTCGGTTGGTGTTACAAGGCCAGATCAGTCAATTATCCGCACTTTTACTCCTGCAACTACCGAAAAGGCTGCTGCCCCTCTTCAGAAACCACGCGTTTGTCTTGCCTCTCAACAGACACCCCTCCGTTGTGTGTTGCACTTACGGTACGGCTGTCTCCATCCCTGAGGCACGAAAGCCTCCCCACCAACTTCAAGGTCCGTGGTTCATGGGGGAATGCCATGAATAATAAGCCACAATACTTCCACAATCGGTGTTATGAGGCTCTGTTATGTAATCCCACGGTTATTCTTGCCTCGTTCAGTTCACATGATGTCGCAACGTTGCCTGCTAGCCTCCGACTGACCCATCCCACAAACGAGCCTTGCAGTTCGACCGTCAGATCCACCTTTTCTATTCCCACCAAGCAAGTTTCGTTGCAGAGGGGCTTCCCTCCAAGCTTTACATGATTACCAGCCTAAATTAACTATGCATGAAGCACTTTAAACATTTCATCCAAAGACTAATTACTGATACATAAAATGCCACAAATAATTAAAAAAACATTTACATGAATGTTACAAGAAAGAACATGGTTATACAGACGTCACATTAAGTAAAAAGAGAACTTCGATAAGACCATCATAGATAATATCGATAATAGTGTTGCATTTAGCCTATAGGATAGCATGTCGACACTGCGAAAAACGATATATCGGCCAGACAGGCGGGTCCTTTGACTTGAGTTTTAAGGGCCACACCGTCACCGGCAGTAAAGCAGCATTGGGGTTACATGTACAGAAGGAGAGACTAGACAACATTGATGAACAACTACATGTTTTAAATTAAGCTGAAAAAAACTACCCAAATGAAATTTTCACTCTGCAGCGGACTGTGAGCTGTTATGAAACATACAGGTAAATTAAAACTGTGTGTCGGACCGAGACTCAAACTAGGGACCTATGCCTTTCTCGGGCAAGTCCACTACCGAACGAGCTACCTAAGCACGACTCACGACCCGTCCTCACAACTTTAATTCTAACAGTACCTCGTCTCCTACCTTCCAAACTTCACAGAAGCTCTCCTGCGAAGCTTGCGGAATTAGCACTCCCAGAAGAAAGGCTATTGCGGTGACATGGCGTAGCTACAGCCTGGAGATTGTTTCCAAAATGAAATTTTCACTCTGCAGGGAAGTGTGCGCTCTTATGAATCTTCCTGGTAGATTAAAACTGTGTACCAGACCGAGACTCGAACTCAAGCCCTTTGCCTTTCACGGACAAGTGCTCTACCTCTACCACCTGAGCTATCCAAGCACGACTCAGTAACTGTCCTCACAGCTTTACTTCTGCTGGTACCTCGCCTCCTACCTTTCAAACTTCACAGAGGTTCTCCTGCAAACCTTGCTGCACTTGCACTCCCGGAAGAAAGGATATATCGGAGACATGGCTTTGCCACCGCCTGGAGGATGTTTCCAGAATGAAATTTTTATCTTGCAGCAGAGTGTGCGCTGTTATGAAACTTCCTGGCAGATTACCGTGTGGGTTTTAATCTGCCAAGTAGTTTCATATTAGCGCACACTCCGCTGCAGACTGAAAATTTCACTCTGACACCCCCCGCCCTTCCCCAGGCTGTGGTTGAACGATGCCTCTGCAATAGCGTTTCTTCCGGGAGTGTTAGTTCCGCAAGGTTCGCAGGATCGCAGGAGAGCTTCCGTGAAGTTTGGAGGGTAGGGGCCGAGGTAATCTCAGAATAGAAGCTGTCCGAGGATGGGTCGTGAGTTTTGTTCGGGTAGCTCAGTTGGCAGTCTGGCTTTAGGCTTCGTGACGAGAGGACGTGTTTACGTTGAGCTGCGCGCTGCTAAAAGCAAGGCAAGTTTGCTGTATTGCTGATTGTTTAGCATTTTGCTTCTGCATATACATTCAACTTCTTGGTTATTGTGAACATTGGATCATCTTTGTTGTTGCCTTTTCTGATTTGTTGATGTCGATTATTTGAAGATGTCGTTCATTTATAGACGTGAGACTTTAAAGTTTACTTTTGCTTACGACTGTGTGAAGCCATGTGCATTTGAATTTCGAACGTTTATTATTGAGAAGGTTAGAATTCCATCGACTGAAATTACTGGTGTTAATCTTTCACCATTAGCTACTAATGCATATTTGAAACTTAAGGATTAGATGATTTGGAATCGCGTCATTGAACAGACGGGTGGCTCCATGAAGTTGTTGTTGTTGTTGTGGTTTTCAGTCCTGAGGCTGGTTTCATGCAGCTGTCCATGCTACTCCATCCTGTGCAAGCTTCTTCATCTCCCAGTACTTATTGCAACCTACATCCTTCTGAATGTGCTTAGTGTATTCATCTCTTGGCCTCCCTCTACGATTTTTACCCTCCACGCTGCCCTCCAATGCTAAATTTGTGATTCTTTGATGCCTCAGAACACGTCCTACCAAGCGGTCCCTTCTTCTTGTCAAGTTGTGCCACAAACTCCTCTTCTCCCTAATTCTATTCAATACCTCCTCATTAGTTATGTGATCTACCCATCTAATCTTCAGCATTCTTGTGTAGCACCACATTTCGAAAGCTTCTATTCTCTTCTTGTCCAAACTATTTATCGTCCATGTTTCACTTCCATACATGGCTACACTCCATACAAATACTTTCAGAAACGACTTCCTGACACTTAAATCTATACTCAATGTTAACAAATTTCTCTTCTTCAGAAACGCTTTTCTTGCCATTGCCAGTCTACATTTTATATCTTCTCTACTTCGGCCATCATCAGTTATTTTGCTCCCCAAATAGCAGAACTCCTTTACTACTTTAAGCGTCTCATTTCCTAATCTAATTCCCTCCGCACCACCCGACTTAATTCGACTACATTCCATTATCCTCGTTTTGCTTTTGTTGATGTTCATATTATATCCTCCTTTCAAGACACTGTCCATTCTGTTCAACTGTTCTTCCAAGTCCTTTGCTGTCTCTGACAGAATTACAATGTCACCGGCGAACCTCAAAGTATTTCTTTCTTCTCCATGGACTTTAATACCTACTCCGAATTTTTCTTTTGTTTCCATTACTGCTTGCTCAATATACAGATTGAATAATACTGGGGAGAGGCTACAACCGTGTCTCACTCCCTTACCAACCGCTGCTTCCCTTTCATGCCCCTCGACTCTTATAGCTGCCATCTGGTTTCTGTACAAATTGTAAATAGCCTTTCGCTCCCTGTATTTTGCCCCTGCCACTTTTAGAATTTGAAAGAGAGTATTCCAGTCAACATTGTCAAAAGCTTTCTCTAAGTCTACAAATTCTAGAAACGTAGGTTTGCCTTTCCTTAATCTTTCTTCTAAGATAAGTCGTAAGGTCAATATTGCCTCACGTGTTCCAATATTTCTACGGAATCCAAACTGATCTTCCCCGAGGTCGGCTTCTACCAGTTTTTCCATTCGTCTGTAAAGAATTCGTGTTAGTATTTTGCAGCTGTGACTTATTAAACTGATAGTTCGGTAATTTTCACATCTGTCAAGACCTGCTTTCTATGAAGTACGTACATTCAAACGGAAGTATAAGTGAGGTGCAAATAACGTATGCTGGCCTACGTTTGCGCACTGTACGAGTTTTTGAGCTCCCCTTTGAGATTCCTAACGATCATATTAGTTGAGTTTTAAGTGACTATGGGAGTGTCATTCCCGGTTACGAAGGGAGTTTCCTTTGCCGGTTCTCAATGGAGTTCGTCAATTTTATTTATTTATTTATTTACATGTCAAGTTCCGTAGGACCAAATTTAGGAGAATATCTCCAAGGTGATGGAACGTGTCAGTACATGAACTTACAACATAAAAGTAATAACAGATAAAAATAAATGCTCATGAACCTGAAAAAAACTCAGTCCATAAGTTTAAGCAAACGCTATCAGCAATACAATGAGAATCAGCTTAATTTTTCAAGGAACTCCTCGACAGAATAGAAGGAGTGACCCATGAGGAAACTCTTCAGATTCGATTTGAAAGCACGTGGATTACTGCTAAGATTTTTGAATTCGAGTGGCAGCTTATTGAAAATGGATGCAGCAGTATACTGCACACCTTTTTGCACAAGAGTTAAGGAAGTCCGATCCAAATGGTGGTTTGATTTCTGCCACGTATTAACCGAGTGAAAGTTGCTTGTTGTTTGAAATAAACTAATATTGGTAGCAAGAAACGACAATAAGGTATATACATATTGAGAGGCCAATGTCAAAATGCCCAGACTCGTGAATAGAGGTCGACAACAGGTTCGTGAACTCACACCACTTATTGCCCGAACCGCCCGTTTCTGTGCCAAAAATATCGTTCTAGAAGAGTTACCCCAAAATATAATACCATACGATGTAAGTGAATGAAAATAAGCAAAGTAGACTTATTTACGTGTCGAAGTATCACTCACTTTCGATACCGGTCGAATAGTGAAAATGGCAGTATTAAGTCTTTGAACAAGATCCTCAACGTGGGCTTTCCACGACAGCTTACTATCTATATGAACACCTAGGAATTTGAACTGTTCAGTTTCACTAACCATATGCCCGTTCTGTGAGATTAAAACGTCAGGTTTTGTTGAATTGTGTGTTAAAAACTGTAAAAACTGTGTCTTACTATGATTTAACGTTAGTTTATTTTCTACAAGCCATGAACTGAGGTCATGTACTGCACTACTTGAAACCGAGTCAATGTTGCACCTGTACTACCAAGCTAGTGGCATCAGCAAACAGAAATATTTTAGAGTTACCCATAATACTAGAGGGCATACCATTTATATAAATAAGGAACAGGAGCGGCCCCAACACTGATCCCTGGGGCACCCCCCCACTTGACAGTACCCCACTCAGATCCCACATCACAGCCGTTATCAACATTGTGAATAATGACCTTTTGCTGCCTGTTGCTAAAGTAAGAGGTGAAACAATTGTGAGCTACTCCCCTTATTCCGTAATGGTCCATCTTCTGGAGCAATATTGTGAGATCAACACAGTCAAATGCCTTTGTTAAATCAAAAAATACGCCAAGCGTTCGAAACTTTTTGTTTAGCCCATCCAGTACCTCACAGAGAAAAGAGAAAATAGCATTTTCAGTGGTCAAGTTAGGATTGATTTATTGAAACACATCCCATCGTTCATGACTGTATCTGGCTACCGCGCTTTGGTCCTCTATGACTGACAGCGTAGCACGTGTGCCATTTGCAGCTCCAATAAACACGCGGCGGCGCGTGGCCCAGCTAACCGCCCGTGCGGCCGGCGCTGTAAGCATGCCTCTGACGTATGTGGCCGTGGCCGGCGGTGCTGCGCGATCCCCACCTGTGACCCCAAGAAATATTCTGGAGGCGGAAAGAGAGAATGCCTCAGTGACAGCCACTTTAGAAACGCACGCGGAGTCTGGCCATAATGATGCTAGTCCGCAACCCATGGGAAATTCAGTGAATACGCCTGAAGACTATAGCTCAACACCTCGAAAGAATAAGAAAAGGCGAATAGCCCATCCAGCAGCTGAAACAGAAGCTGCCAAAACCAGAGACAAATTATGTGAACTACAATTGAAAGACAAAGAACAAGTTACCGAAGTGTCCACCGGAAAACAAAGCACCGTTGTTGATCCCAATACTCGAATCGACAAAAAAGACAAAGGACCCATCTACCAAACACAGCGAAGATACACAATGCATACAAAGATCAGTAAATAGCGGTCGCACTGCGCGGAAGCGAATATCTGAAGGCCACAATGTAGATAAAAACTCAGATACGGCGGACTGGGCTACTGAAATGGAGGATGAGGGGGAACAAATGGTTCAAATGGCTCTGAGCACTGTGGGACTTAACTGCTGAGGTCATCAGTCCCCTAGAACTTAGAACTACTTAACCTAACTAATCTAAGGACATCACACACATCCATGCCCGAGGCAGGAGTCGAACCTGCGACCGTAGCGGTCGCGCGGTTCCAGACTGTAGTGCCTAGAACCGCTCGGCCTCTCCGGCCGGCGAAGGGGAACAAAGACATCAGCAACCAACGAACCACTAGCGATGCTGAGTGACAATGCGAATGCTGACGACAGCCAAAATGGATGCCATTCTGAATCCTTGCGGTAAACCTAGAAAATCGCTTGCTTCTGTTTGTTTTTCTTGAGCTAAAGGTAGTATAACACTTGGGAGCCCTAATAACAAATGATAACAGTATTGGAAACAAAAGAAAAATTCGGAGTAGGTATTAAAGTCCATGGAGAAGAAATAAAAACGTTGAGGTTCGCCGATGACATTGTAATTCTGTCAGAGACAGCAAAGGACTTGGAAGAGCAGTTGAACTGAATGGACAGTGTCTTGAAAGGAGGATATAATATGAACATCAACAAAAGCAAAACGAGAATAATGGAATGTAGTCGAATTAAATCGGGAGATGCTGATGGAATTAGATTAGGAAATGAGACACTTAAAGTAGTAAAGGAATTTTGCTATTTGGGGAGCAAAATAACTGATGATGGTCGAAGTAGAGAGGATATAAAATGTAGACTGGCAATGGCAAGGGAAGCGTTTCTGAAGAAGAGAAATTTGTTAACATCGGGTATAAATTTAAGTGTCAGGAAGTCGTTTCTGAAAGTATTTGTATGGAGTGTAGCCATGTATGGAAGTGAAACATGGACAATAAATAGTTTGGACAAGAAGAGAATAGAAGCTTTCGAAATGTGGTGCTACACAAGAATGCTGAAGATTAGATGGGTAGATCACATAACTAATAAGGAGGTATTGAATAGAATTGGGGAGAAGAGGAGTTTGTGGCACAACTTGACAAGAAGAAGGGACCGGTTGGTTGGACATGTTCTGAGGCATCAAGGGATCACAAATTTAGCATTGGAGGGCAGCGTGGAGGGTAAAAATCGTAGAGGGAGACCAAGAGATGAATACACTAAGCAGATTCAGAAGGATGTAGGTTGCAGTAAGTACTGGGAGATGAAGAAGCTTGCACAGGATAGAGTAGCATGGAGAGCGGCAATTAAACCAGTCTCAGGACTGAAGGCAACAACAACAACAACAACAGTATTGGAAAGGCTATAAGGGAAAGAATACAAGCAGGAAACAGAGCTTACTTTGCAAATATGCAGCTGTTCAAAAATAGCCTTGTTACAAGAAAAACTAAACTGCTAATATATAATTCCTTAGTCCGCCCAGTTATCACATACGGCTCAGAGGTATGGACGTTGACAGAACACGATAAAAATGCACTAAGAAGCATTGAGCAGAAAATATTAGACAAAATCTGTGGGGCAGTAACGGAGGAAGAAGGCTGGAGAATACGCTACAATGCCGAATTACAAGAGTTAATACAAGGCAGGGACAGAGTAAAATTTGTGAAATGACGGCGAATACGATGGCCAGGACACTTGGCGAGAATGGCAGAGGATAGAATTCCAAAGAAAATGATGAAAGGTATGATCCATTCAGTTAGGCGAAAAGGGAGACCTAGAAGAAGATGGATCGACGAGGAAATAATGGGTATCACCAATATGGGAGTCCGAGGGTGGAAAAGAGCAGCAAATAGCCGGGAAGTGTGGAGGAAAATTGTTGAAGAAGCCAAGGCTCACCAAGGGCTGTAGCGCTACTGAAGAAGAAGAAAGGTAGTATAATTGTGTCAATTGACTAAGTATATGCGTGTAATTACATTGTGAGAATCGCACAAACGTACAACATAGTAACATTAAATATCAGTAGAATTCAAAGTGCACATAAAATATCTCCTCTAAAAGATTTTTCTGTATAATTCTGTCAACGATGCAGGAGTTATTGACCCCAGATCTTAGCATACCAGACATTAATGCAATTTTAAATGTTGCTGTCGAATATCAGTGTGGTATTGCAATTTTGGCTGGAGATGGGGTATCAATGGACAATGCGTGTTCTTTAGAGTCAGGCAGAGGTATCATGTGTAAAGTTTCCGACATCACTCTAGCGAATGTTTACGACTCCTCCGGCAATAATTCTAAGACAGACAGAGCGAATTTTTTTAAAACTGAACTAGTGCAGTTACTGCAACATATCCCCGTAAATCTACTAACTGCTGGAGACTCGAATTGTGTTTAAGCACGGGAAGATCAGATGCCTAATTTTAACTTTTCGAAAGAGCTATCTGATTTGATTAGTACCTTACGCCTGCAGGAAACTTGAGACATCAAATATCCCACGACTCTCAAGTTAACCTTTATTTCGAACGTAGTAGCAGGCAGAATCGATAATTGATAAGATTTATACCTCGGAAGGACAAACTCTCTGCATTTCATCGATTGAAACAATACCTACTACTTTTTCAGACCACTGTGGCGTAAGATGTAGTATAAATCTAGTTCGACAAAAAACATATTGGGGCCTTGGATTATGTAAATTAAATATTAGTCTTCTCGTTGATGAAGCTTTAGGCACGCACATCCGGGAGACTTAGAACTCTTGCATGATATCACGACGAAGATATCGCTTTACAATTGACTGGTGGGCGAATTATGCGAAGAAAAAACTAAGATGGGCACTGATCTCATATGCAAAAGAAAAAGCTGCGCTAATGAATAACACAATAGAATTTTATTATCGCTGTTTACGAGATCTGTATAGTAGACATGTTTTATCTGTTGACCATTTCACAAATATCAAGAAAATAAAATCAATTTTAACCCGGTTAAAGCTGAAGAAGATCGATGGTCTGAAGGTTAAGTCTAGATCGCAATCACTCGTGGAAGAAGAAAATTCCTCTTTGTACCATTTACGCAAACAGGTAAAGAACCAAAAAAAAAACTTCATTGCTAAATTGCGCGCTGAAAATGAGGCAGTACTCATGGAACAAAAAGACATAGTCAATTAAATCCATCGCTTTTATACAGACCTCTACACTGCGACGCCTTATGAGCAGCGATCGGCAGAAGCAATCCTAGAAGGCACAGGTGCTCTGGTAACAGAGGAAGCTGGTGCGGAGATGATGATCACCTTTACTAGTGAATAGTTGTTAGACATCATCAAAGCATCACCACCGAAAAAGACGCCTGGTCCCGATGGCTTAACATTGAAATTTTATAAAAGGTACTGGAATGTGATCGGCGAACAACTGACCATTGTCATTAATGATGTCATCACTGTTACTTCCATACCACCGGATTTCAAAGTGGATGCGATGATTTTAATACCAAAAAATAGGGGAACGAAAGACGTTAACAAACTGAGACCTATATGTTTACTGAACTCTGACTACAAAATAGTTGCAGGAGCAATCAAGGGCCAAATGATTAGGATAGCACGCAACGTGATCAGACACGATCAGACAGCCTTGCCTGGACGCAGTATATTAAAAAGCGTTAATGAATACAGAGATATTGTGTCATTTTTCTCAGCGATTAGAGCTAAGGGATCCTTGGCCTTTATTGATTTCGCGAAGGTATTCAGTCGAATCAGTCACGATTACCTTTTCACGACTCTGAAAAAATGGGATTCGACGATCGCTTTCTAAACTTGATGCGGAATATGATCACAGGAATGAAAGCTCGAATCCTCGTTAATGGACATTGTACTCCAGACATTGAAATTCAAAGGGGATTCCCTCAAGGCAGTCCACTCTCAATGTTACTATACGTTACAGCAGTTGAATCGTTCATTATAAAGCTCAACCATGAACTGGAGGGGCTTACAATGATGTGTACAAAAAAGGTTGCGAATGCTTATGCAGATAACTTCGGTGTCGTAATTAGGAGTTATGATGACATTGCAGAACTGACTAGCATAATTAAGCTATATTGCGTAGTTATAGGTGTAGAAATAAACAAAACAAAATGTTCATTTCCTAATCTGAACGGTTTTCAAAACACAAGATGAGAATGGGCGGAACCCACAGATCGCCACAAGTCACTGAGAGTCACTTTTTATAAATGCCTTCTCAGAATAACTGCAGTAAACTGGAAAGATGCTTGGCAAAATTCTGGGGATGGTGAGAGACCAGAGATATAGAGACCTGAATGAAATACAGACAGTAAAGCTGATAAACGGTACTATACTTTCAAAAGTCTTCTATCTTGGTCAGTGCCTACCGATTCCCTTGGAAATTGCAAAGAACATTACGAGAACTGTTAGCCAGCTCATATGGAGGGGACATATATTCAAAGCTTCGGCTGTGCAACAACCTTGAGGTGTGGGGAAGGTGGCTTAGGACTGAAGAATATCCTTCAGAAGACCTAGGGACTTATTTATCAACCGGACTTGCTAAATTCTCCAGATATACCCCGAAAGTATAACATCGTTATTATTTCATACAATGGCGCCAAAAAGCTTAGCTCCACCTGCAGACATATCGTCAATTTATTTTTAATTAAAGCATGTAAGAATATATTTTATCGAAGTGAGCTATGTTCAAAGAGTCTGCGGAAATAATGGAACTATCATCAGAGAATCTGTCTATCAAACACTTGCGCAAACTAAGGTGAGGAACAGGATGGAGACAAAAAAACTAACTAAAAACTGGAATAATATCAGGAACAACATTAACGGCAAAGTCCTGTCAACAGAATTACGGTCTACGTGGTATAGAGTAGTTAATGAAATTATACATACCAATGATAAACTGCATGCAATAGGTCTGAGTGACACGAACTTTTGTCTTAAGTGTGGATTAGTGGACACAATGATACATCGTTTAACATGCAAAGGTTATTATTCTGCGGTATGGTTTTATATAAAGGACCAGGTAGCTTTCGCCGGCCAGAGTGGCCGAGCGGTTCTGGGCGCTACAGCCTGGAACCGCGCGACCGCCACGGTCGCAGGTTCGAATCCTGCCTCGGTCATGGATGTGTGTGATGTCCTTAGGTTAGTTAGGTTTAAGTAGTTCTAAGTTCTAGGGGACTGATGACCTCAGATGTTAAGTCCCATAGTGCTCAGAGCCATTTGAACCATTTGAACCAGGTAGCTTTCCTAAGAAGTACTGATGGGAAATATGTAACAACGGATGAATTGGTGACACCTAATTCTATAGGCTTCCCGAAACAAAACAACAACGCTATTATGTGGATGTATGGGAATTTTGTCACCTACGTGATAAATAAACGAGGACCTGACACAGATGAGGAGTGCAAATTGTAAATCATACCTGAATTCTAAAAAAATCGTTCAAACGGCTCTTAGCACTATTGGACTTACCATCTGAGGTCACAGTCCCCAAGACTTAGAACTACTTAAACCGAACTAACCTAAGGACATCACAACCATCCATGCCCGAGGCAGGATTCGAACTTGCGACCGTAGCAGTAGCGCGATTCCGAACTGAAACGCCTAGAACCGCTCGGCCACAGCGACCGGCTGAATTCTATAAAGCATATGCAAGAAGAGATCATAAGAGCAATTTTGGCAACATGTTGAAAGTAATATTTCTCAATCAAGGAACAGGATGAGATTATTTCCAAGTTCAGGTAATGGGTGTACTTTGGAAGGTGTATCGTGTAAACATAAACGGCATTCTAACAACATTAACAGATTCAATTCAGGGTGTATCGTCTGTGTACCACTTGATAACAGTTTTGTTAATTTGGAAAAAAAGAAAATAAATATAATTAATCATGAACTATCCTTGTGTGAAATCAATTTTCATTTTTTTACAAGGAGAATTTCATTTCGCTTTTAACTCATTTGCCTAGGCAACGTTCTTCCTTTAATGCAGACGTAAGTTTCGTCTGGCACAGAAACAAGTATCATTTCTTTTTGTAACTATTTTATGTCATTCCTAAAAACAATCGCAGCCTAGCCCCATTCAACAAGAAAATCATTTGTTTAATGTTGAACAAACTAAGAGCACAAAGGCCGAAGCGCAAAAAGATACATAAAAAAATAAAAAATAAAAAAAGGAGCATAGGTTAACCACAGTCAAGAGAAGGTGAGGAAACGAGTTGCCGCCAGGTAGGAAGGAGTCATAGTGTCCAGGCCTCAGATTGATTGACCCCTGCCCACTTTGCCTCCACCTCCATGATACTGGCAAGTTCGTTTCCGCTTGAAAACATTAGATAGAAATAGGCAGCAAAATATTAAAAAAATGAAAATGTTAAGAAAAATGTGGTTAAGGAATTTAAAAAGTGGGTAAGGCGTTTTTTTTAAAGGGTTCAGTGGTAGAATGCTTGCCTGTTTGAAAAAAAAAAAAAAAACTGAGCACTGGTCTTGTAAACCAGGGTTCGTGAGTTCTATTCTCACATGGGCCAGCACAATTTTAAATTGGCCAACGTAATGCTTTGAACCGAAAATTTCCAAATAGCATGTCTTTTCGGGCCTCATCCAAGATCACAAAATAAAAGTTGCTAGAGCACTTGCCAGCGAAAGGCGAAGGTCCTGAGTTCCAATCTCGGTCCAGCACACAGTTATAATCCACCAGGAAGTTTCAAAAAGTAAATTGTTAGAAATTTTAGAAGATGTGGAGATTTATAGACGTAGCAATTACAATTTTGCGACACACCTTTATTTGGAATTTCATATCACAGAAAACAAAAGAAAAAAAGAAAGATTTTAGTTTCGGCAAAATCAGCTGCTGCCCTTGCTCGGATGCACGGTTCAATCCATTGTGGCGTACCATCGACGATATCACCAAACAGCTCTTCAGTGGCGATTCTGCGTAAGTGGTGCAGCGTACGCGGTTATTGTTGACGTGCGACAACAGTTCATTTCAGTCGATCCCGCAAGTGTTCAGTTGGTTTAATCTTCGGTGAACAGTCAGGCCAATTAATTCTGGTGATCTTATCATGCTGAAGGAGAGTAGCACGATGAGCGTGGGAGTTGCCCTTCATTAAGATGAAATCGTCGCCAAAATGTCGACGATGCTGTCCAGTTATTAGGTGAAGAGTCTCGCCCCTGTACTGTGGAGCAGAGTGGTCGCCCTCACCAACTAGATGAAAAATGGCTGGTACCCAGGTCTCACCTCAGTTACACGATTCACAGACATTTCGAAAATGTCCTAACACTTTCACATGGAATAACACTATATGCACACAGATTTGGTACACAAGTGCTTTATCTGAAAACTACCTTGAGCAGTTAAACAGAGAACCGAGTCGTGGCGATAACATATTAGACCTTCTGGTGACGAACAGACCCGAACTATTTTGAAAAAGTTAACGCAGAACAGGGGATCAGCGATCATAAAGCGGTTACGGCATCGATGATTTCAGCCGTAAATAGGAATATTAAAAAGGGTAGGAAGATTTTTCTGTTTAGAAAAAGTGACAAAAAGCAGATTTCAGAGTACCTGTTGGCTCAACACAAAAGTTTTGTCTCAAGTACAGATAGTGTTGAGGATCAGTGGACAAAGTTCAAAACCGTCGTACATAATGCGTTAGATGAGTATGTGCCAAGCAAGATCGTAAGAGATGGAAAAGAGCCACCGTGGTACAACAACCGAGTTAGAAAACTGCTGCGGACGCAAAGGGAACTTCACAGCAAACATAAACATAGCCAAAGCCTTGCAGACAAACAAAAATTACGCGAAGCGAAATGTAGTGTGAGGAGGGCTATGCGAGAGGCGTTCAATGAATTCGAAAGTAAAGTTCTATGTACTGACTTGGCAGAAAATCCTAAGAAATTTTGGTCGTATGTCAAAGCGGTAGGTGGATCAAAACAAAATGTCCAGACACTCTGTGACCAAAATGGTACTGAAACAGAGGATGACAGACTAAAGGCCGAAATACTAAATGTCTTTTCCAAAGTTGTTTCACAGAGGAAGATTACACTGTAGTTCCTTCTCTAGATTGTCGCACAGATGACAAAATGGTAGATATCGAAATAGACGACAGAGGGATAGAGAAACAATTAAAATCGCTCAAAAGAGGAAAGGCCTCTGGACCTGATGGGATACCAGTTCAATTTTACACAGAGTACGCGAAGGAACTTGCCCCCCTTCTTGCAGCGGTGTACCGTAGGTCTCTAGAAGAGCGTACCGTTCCAAAGGATTGGAAAAGGGCACAGGTCATCCCCGTTTTCAAGAAGGGACGTCGAGCAGATGTGCAGAACTATACACCTATATCTCTAACGTCGATCAGTTGTAGAATTTTGGAACACGTATTGTGTTCGAGTATAATGACTTTTCTGGAGACTAGAAATCTACTCTGTAGGAATCAGCATGGGTTTCGAAAAAGACGGTCATGTGAAACCCAGCTCGCGCTATTCGTCCACGAGACTCAGAGGGCCATAGATACGGGTTCTCAGGTAGATGCCGTGTTTCTTGACTTCCGCAAGGCGTTCGATACAGTTCCCCACAGTCGTTTAATGAACAAAGTAAGAGCATATGGACTATCAGACCAATTGTGTGATTGGATTGAGGAGCTCCTAGATAACAGAACGCAGCATGTCATTCTCAATGGAGAGAAGTCTTCCGAAGTAAGAGTGATTTCAGGTGTGCCGCAGGGGAGTGTCATAGGACCGTTGCTATTCACAATATACATAAATGACCTTGTGGATGACATCAGAAGTTCACTGAGGCTTTTTGCGGATGATGTTGTGGTGTATCGAGAGGTTGTAACAATGGAAAATTGTACTGAAATGCAGGAAGATCTGCAGCGAATTGACGCATGGTGCAGGGAATGGCAATTGAATCTCAATGTAGACAAGTGTAATGTGCTGCTAATACACAGAAAGATAGATCCTTTATCATTTAGCTACAAAATAGCAGGTCAGCAACTGGAAGCAGTTAATACCATAAATTATCTGGGAGTACGCATTAGGAGTGATTTAAAATGGAATGATCATATAATGTTGATCGTCGGTAAAGCAGATGCCAGACTGAGATTCATTGGAAGAATCCTAAGTAAATGCAATCCGAAAACAAAGGAAGTAGGTTACAGTACGCTTGTTCGCCCACTGCTTGAATACTGCTCAGCAGTGTGGGATCCGTACCAGATGGGGTTGATAGAAGATATAGAGAAGATCCAACGGAGAGCAGCGCGCTTCGTTACAGGAAAGTAATCGCGAAAGCGTTACGGAGATGATAGATAAACTCTAGTGGAAGACTCTGCAGGAGAGACGCTCAGTAGCTCGGTACGGGCTTTTGTCAAAGTTTCGAGAACATACCTTCACCGAAGAGTCAAGCAGTATATTGCTCCCTCCTACGTATATCTCGCGAAGAGACCATGAGGATAAAATCAGAGAGATTATAGCCCACACAGAAGAATACCGACAATCCTTCTTTCCACGAACAATACGAGAATGGAATAGAAGGGAGAACCGATAGAGGTACTCAGGGTACCCTCCGCCACACACCGTCAGGTGGCTTGCGGAGTATGGATGTAGATGTAGATGTAGATGTAGAAAGGGGGCGGGGGGGGGGGAGATTTGGCGACAGGGAGGGCATCCGTCCACACTCTACTACTCAAACTGCCAAATTCAGATTAACATCGCGACTCCATGAAGATGTGGGATAAGGCCAGGAGAAAGGAGAAAGAAGGAGTATAAATTTATATTACCAGACAGAAGCAACCGGACAACTGAATCAGCAGACTCAGTTTGCAGTAGATGCAGAGTTTAATATTTACGACGGTCTGTTGAACTGAGATTGTCACTGCATCCTAAATGCATGTTCCACATGATGACAGGACATTCCTGCGACTGAGTGCTGCATTGTGTCGTTCGGGCCGCGTCGTTACTGCCGAGCAACTGCCGAGGTAACGTAAACGCTTAGCAACCTGTAGAGGAATGCCAGCTATCTACAGCAAAATGCAGCCCTTGTCGCCCGGTCCGTGTTGTCTCCTCTAAGATTATGGCCCGTAGTGTAAACATCTGGCAGCCTGAAGCGTAGTGCTGTTAACCTTTGTAAATACACTCGCGTTCAGAAAAGCGGAACACCTTGAACGGCTACAGACAGGACCTTCGTATCACAGAATATGTACATTAGTATGTGAAATGTGTTTTCTTATAGGACAACTATCCAAGGAGTTCCACCCAATAATATTTAAACAGCAGACTCTGTACAAAATTTATTAAATTGCCAATACTAAACTCTTTTAAATAACAACAAATTCATATAACTTACAGAACTTAACAAATGGTTAAAAGAATGAGCTTTAAAAATAACAACGGCGGCTTGCCACCATAAAATCAAAGAACCTTTTACAATAGTGCTTTTAGAGTTTACTGAAGAGACAAAATCCAATAATAATTTAACTTGGCATTACAATTTAAAATCATTTATATAAAAAAAGAACTTTGAGAAAGATAATGGTGCTTGGCACCATAAAATGAAAGAAGCGCAACACACAACCAAAAAATATAATAACAGAATAATAATTTGATAAAAACAAAGGGCAAGGGCAACTCCCAACGCAATCACAGACGAGCGAACTCTCAACACTTCGGAGCCTTCCCACTAGAAACGGTCCCCGAAATAAACCGCTGAGAGCTCCCCGACATGCCTCCCACAACTGCCCTTCACTAACGCACCTTGGTTATGTTCTGTAACACACGACAGATAATATCAACTCAAGATAAAATTCAAAAATAGAGTATAACATCCCGACAGCACATGATAACCACGGCGCCGTTAACTCGGGCGCTCTTAACAAGTGCCGGAAGCCAACACACACAAATCTCAATAACCAATTCTCGCCTCTTAAAACAAAACAATAAAAGCCAAGCGCACACGAATAGTCCGACCACAGTCTTAGAAGTGCCTTAACGACACCAAACGCGACTATTCCACTTAGTTAATAATAACACAGTGAGATAAAAATACATAAAATACCACTAAATGCTGTTACACAACCAAATTGACGAGATAGTATTGTTCAGGTCCCAGAAGACCACATATACCAAGCAGTAATTCACTATGCATATACTGTCCTAAACCGCCTTTCTTAGGCATACTTTACCTAACACATCAAATGCCAAATATACCATAAATGAACGCAACTGCGGGCAGGTAACAGGAACCACCTACGTGAATTCCTTCAAAAATGGACAAACAGGCACCACCAAAGGTAACGCTGAGCAGACCGTGTGGGCAACGACCCACTCAGCAGGATAACCAAAAGATACTCCAGTTGAGCAAATAAATTAGTACCAACAAATGTCGTAACGTGCCACACACACATACAGCAAAAACTTCCAACAACGCCGTCTCACATCAGAATGAAGTTCAGAAACTGCTGGTGGAGCTTCCAGCGGAAAATCTGACGAGCCAACCGAGCCCTCACCCTAACCTGGCCGACGACTCCAAAATTCAGCAACTAGTTGTCTCCGGGCCAGAGTATCACAGGACCCCACCGAACCTCCACATCAGACAGACAGGCAGCCAGAACAAGTATGCCGACTCCAGTCAATCACCACCGCATGGCCAGCACAGCGGCGAGCCGC
This sequence comes from Schistocerca serialis cubense, assembly GCF_023864345.2. Lineage (NCBI taxonomy): Eukaryota > Metazoa > Arthropoda > Insecta > Orthoptera > Acrididae > Schistocerca > Schistocerca serialis. Next base: position 858,279,936 of record NC_064640.1, on the reverse strand, counting down.
CTCCGTCCCAGACCACTCTGCTCATATTGCGAGGCACAACAGCCTTAGCCCTAGTCACTAGCAGGTCAGGCAGAGCGAACTTCACGTTCCGTGCAATACCCGGAAACCCACTACCCTCTCGCTTTCCGCCGGCCACAGCAAACACACGCCAGCGACGTAATAGCAAATCCCCACCGGAGCGCCACTCGCACCAGGACAGCGAACTATAATCGATTATAGTGCGCGCTCTAAACAAGATCACAGGACAGCGGCGCGCGCCATATCAGTATGTTCTGCAGAAATGTTTAGCATTTCAGTCTCCTCGGTTCAGCTTGTGTACTGTTGTCCAGGAGGCAAAGGGTTCACCATGGGCTCTGATAACTTATTTCATCCGTGATGGAATCGACACGTATAAGATTCAAATGGCATCGCGTGGTGTAGCCGTCCGTGCTGCATTTACCTGGTTCCAGAGTTCGTCTGTGCTGGTTGGCACTGGGTCACAGTGCTGCACCCATTGTTTCAGCATATCGCAACATTTTCGATTAACGACAAGTCTTGTGATCTGGTGGGCCAGCGCAAAGGGTGACATCTTATGATACCAAGAAGACACGTGTTCGTGCGACAAAGTGCGGTCGTGCATTGTCTTGTTGAAAAATGGGGTCAGGGGTGTTGTGCAGAAACGGCATGATTACGAGTCGCAGGGCGTCATTCAAGTCGGTCACGCTGGTCATAGTGCCCTGTACACGCAACAACTGGGGTTGTGGTTTACCCGATACCATCCCACGCCAGAAGGCTTTGAGTTGCTACTGTATCTCTCGTAAGAATGCAGTCACTGTGATGCCGCTCCGCTGCGTGCGGCGAACCAAAATGCGGCCATCATTTTCGCATCCGTCCGAAAACCCTATCTGATGCCATTCCTTTCCCCAGTGACGTCGTTCCATATGCCACTGACGTTTCTGCACATTTGTGAAAGATATTCGGAGAAGTGGACGATGCGCATGCCATAATAAACAGCGATGGACGGTCACCCCTGATAGTGTACGATGTGTTCCACTATTTCTCCAGAGCAGAGGATGACGCAGATGTGTCCTGCAATGCCCAATGCCATTCGGATGAGGCGTCGATCTTCTCGGGGAGGGGGGTGGTCTGGGTGGTGCGACTTGACCCATTTCGTCGTGTTCTACGGCCTTCCGAGAACCGTTCTGCACACAACAATTACACTATCGCCGTCCGGAGTGGCCGTGCGGTTCTAGGCGCTACAGTCTGGAGCCGAGCGACCGCTATGGTCGCAGGTTCGAATCCTGCCTCGGGCATGGGTATGTGTGATGTCCTTAGGTTAGTTAGGTTTAATTAGTTCTAGGCAACTGATGACCTCAGACGTTAAGTCGCACAGTGCTCAGAGCCATTTGAACCAAGCCAATTACACAATCGAAACACTTCGTCCCACACGAGCAGCAATATTCCGAATGGATGCCGCGCGGAGTAGCGCCGCGGTCTTAGGCGTCTTGTCACGGTCAGCGGGGCTCCCACTGTCGGAAGTTCGAGTCCTCCCTCGGCAATGAATGTGTGTGTCGTCCTTAGCGTAAGTTAATTTAAGTTAGAGTAAATAGTGTGTAAGCTTAGGGACCGATGACCTCAGCAGTTTGGTCCCATAAGACCTTACCACATATTTCCAAAATTTCCGGATGGATGCATCGCATTCTCTCGTGCCAAAAATGCCCTCTTTTTCAGCCGCAATGATTTAACGGTAAGATTCGCACATACGTCTGCGAGGCACCCAGAACGTCTGCTCAAGTCACACTGATTCATTACCTTCGGTTTATAGCGAAAACGATAGCCACCGGCACATTTTACCCGTAGGCAGTGTTGCGCCGCGGTATCAAAATGGTTCAAATGGCTCTGAGCACTATGGGACTTAACATCTGTGGTCATCAGTCCCCTAGAACTTAGAACTACTTAAACCGAACCAACCTAAGGACATCACACACACATCCATGCCCAAGGCAGGATTCGAACCTGCGACCGTAGCGGTCACGCGGTTTCAGACTGAAGCGCCTAGAGCCGGCCGCGGTGGTCTAGCGGTTCTAGGCGCTCAGTCCGGAACCGCGTGACTGCTACGATCGCAGGTTCGAATCCTGCCTCGGGCATGGATGTGTGTGATGTCCTTAGGTTAGTTAGGTTTAAGTAGTTCTAAGTTCTAGGGGACTGATGACCACAGATGTTAAGTCCCATAGTGCTCAGAGCCATTTGATTTGAAGCGCCTAGAACCGCACGGCCACACCGACCGGCGCCGCGGTATCGATGTTGCCCTTCAACCCGTGAGCCGACATGGTTCAAATGCTAATCATGTATGCAGAACAAACTAATGTACATATCCGATGAACATGTCTAGCTGTTCAAGATGTTCTGTTTTTTCTGAACATGAATGTATGTACCATAACGACTATCCCTTTGTTCCTTTTCTTCATAAAGATCTTACTGTTTTAAATATGGTTTTACTACTTTAACGAGTTGTACTCTATTTTCATATATTACAAACAATTGATTGAACATTTAGTGTAAATTTGACTTATCTTGTAGTTCCCACGGTTAAAGATTTGTCTTGTACACGGTGCGCGCAGCTAGTCCAAAGACTATGGAAAGAAATGTACACTTACAAGGGGACCTTCCGTTATGAATGCGTCACTTTATTCATGACGTGTCCTTTGAACAAAATAGTTTTGCTTCCTTTGACAGCCAGAATCCTGTTGTACACCGACTGATACTAACATTCTGGAAAGAAAAAACAACCTAAATTGAAGTACTTCATCAAAAAATCGTAAACAGAGAGCAAAATGAATTTTTAAATAACCTGCAATACATACCTGTCTGGTCACCGTCAATAGCAACATTTTTGTTGAAATTGGGTATCAGTTTTAACTTCTGGGTTCGGAAAGTGTCTGCAGCAGCCAAGATTTCATCGATCGTCGCTGTTTCTTTTCTTGAAACAAATTTGGTCACTTTTCTCTGGCGAATTCCGTGCTTATTTCTGAATCTATGAACCCAGCTGTCAGAAGCTTTAAATTCAAAATATGTAAACTGTTGTGCTGCTGAAAAAGCCCACTGTTGTAAATTCCCAACGATCGTACGACCGGAAACTGATTGCTGCGTACTTATCAAATTGATTGCCTCCTATTTTTAGTTCTTCTTCCCTCTGGGATAAATATTCCTTCTTTCTTAACCGGCTGCACCTTTTTTTTTTGTAGTGTTTGTAGTTTCCACGTGGGGTGAGCCTTTGCGATATAAACAACGTTAATTTTGTTGTCCAAAGAACAATTCTGGTCACTTTTCGCTGACGAATTCTGTGCTTATTTTTGAATCTATGAACCCAGCTGTCAGAAGCTTTAAATTCAAAATCTGTAAATTGTTGTGCTGTCTACATTTCTTGCTTTCTTTTCTTGTGGTTCATATTCATCCGATAAGCTGTGCTCTTTGTATTTTCGGAGGGTCACCTTCACAGTTTTCAGTTTCGTGAACAAGTTCGTCATCAGTCACAAGAAGTTTTTCAACCAACATGTCTATAGTATGTCTATAAATTCACCCATCTACATTGTTTCACGAGAAATTATCGTTGAAGATTCCGATGCAATCAAATTATTTACAGCAAGCGAGCTTTCGTAGTAAACAGCCGCATCTCTTGACATCATCTTCCACACTTCACTGTATAGTGAATCTGCAGCTTTTGATACTTTCTCGATGTCTTCATTGACAGACATTCTTAATTCACAATATTGTAAACATTCCGATAATATTTCACAGTATAGAACGCTCCAATCTCTGCGGTAGTCAGGAATGAACTGGCACTGTAGCAGGTAAGGCTCGTTGCTCGATTAGTTCCGTGCGAGCCTTCACACTTCCTGACCGTTTGCCTCTGTGTATATACAGTGGGGCAACATTTATACTCTGCTATTCAACGAATAGACCGGTTCCTCGAATTTAAAACGGATAGTTATAACCATTCAACAGCTTATAGTATCGCTCAATTTTGTAATAACAGTGTAATGACTAATTTACTTCCATTAAAATGCATTTGAAATTATTCAGCTTTTCAAAAAGAAAGTATTGACGAGTGTAATTCACATTTTAAGTAGCCTGTGACAGCCATTTCATAAACGAAACAAAATTATTTACGAATTAATTGCTAACACTTTAGGTCACTAAACTTATTTCAGAGTTGTTATAATTTTTAAAACAATTAAGAAAACAAAATGAAATCAAGCCTGCAAGTAGAATAGAAACCGGATCGGCCATATGACATGGTAGCACGCTATTGACAGAGCTCCGTCGCCCGTAGGCTGAAATGCTACCTCGAACCATATATGATGAGCGTATGATCTACGCTTAAAACTTTTGCTCGGAATTTTCTTGATAGTGCGCTTTAATACTTCTATGAGTAAACATCCTTGAAGTATACAACCAACCTGAGAAGTCTCATCCCGAACTGAATTTCCGAGATCGGAAGGTCTCCTTGTTAGTTTATCTGAAGGGTGGCCCACGGGAAATAGTGCCTTTTCAGTTGGCCACTCTGCTAAGATGTAGATATGCTCGCGCCATCTGCGGCGTCTGATCGGACCCATAATCACTGACGAGCCAAACAACGCCCCACACCATTACAGAGCGTGCACCAGTTCGAACAGTCCCCTGCTGACATGCAGGATCCGTGGATTCATGAGGTCTCCATGCCCGTACACGTCCATCAGATCGATACATTTTGAAACGAGACTCGACCAACCAGGAAACATATTTCCAGTCATCAACAGTCCAGTGTCGGTGTTGACGGGCCCAGGCGTGGTGAAAAGCTTTGTGTTGTGCAGTCATCAAGGGACACTAGTGAGCCTTTGGCTTCGAAGGCCCATATCAATTATGTTTGATTGAATGATTCGCACGCTGACACATTTTGATAGCCTAGCATTGAAACGTGGCGCTGTTTGCGGAAGGGTTGCACTTCTGTCACGTTCAACGTTTCTCTTCAGTCGTCGAAGGTCCCGTTCTTGCAGGATCTTTATCCGGCAGCTGTGATGTCGGAGATTTGATGTTTTACTGGATTCCTGATATTCACGGTATACTCGTGAAATGGTCGAACGGGAAAATCCCCACTTCATCGCTACCTCGTATAGTCGCTTGCGCGCCGACTATAACACCACGTTCAAACTCACTTAAATCTTGATAACCTGCCATTGTAGCAGCAGTAAAGGATCTAACAACTGCGCCAAACACTTATTGTCTTACATAGGCGTTGCCGGCCGCAAGGCCGTATTCTGCCTGTTTAGATATCTCTGTATTTAAATACGCATGTCAATACCAGTTTCTCAGGCGCTGCAGTGTAGTATGCCCTTTATTTCAGTATACCTATTTGGTTAGTGCAGATGCGTACTGATGGGTTCTGTAAGTAATGTGAATTATAATGGACCTGAAATGACAGTCCGAACGCCAGAAAATATTCGACGATTTTTTGCAGTTCTGCAACGAAGTTCACCGCGATCTGTCCATCGTCATTAGAGGACATTACAAATCTCTCGCATGTCTTTGCAGAGTATTGTGAAACAGAGTTTAAAATTTCATTCTTATAAGCTGCAAGTGGTTGTACAGTTACAGCCGTGAGATAAAATGAATAGCTGCAGCTTCTGCACATTACTCGACAGAATTTACCAGAATGACTCGTTTCTGACAAATCTTGTGAAGTTTGACGAGGAAAACTTTCATCTTAATGAGTTTTTTAATAAACAAAATTGCTGATATTGCTCGAACAAAAACCCGTAGCTTCTTCATGAAAAGGACAATGGTACCCCGAATGACGTTGTCTGGTGTGCTGATGGAACAGTCTATTGGAATCGTTGGGCCATATTTTCTTGAAAACAACAACAGCCAGCGAGTGACTGTCTGTTCCGATCGGTACGCGGATTTGCGATATGGTTCCCATAAGATGTAGTTTGGAAGCCAGCTGCTTTTTTCAGTTTATTATTTAAAGAAAGTTGAGACGTTTTGCTTCGGTTCATTTCGTGTTCCTCATAAACGAAGTCACCGGCAGCTTGCATTATAATGATGAGCGTGTCGGCTGCAGCCTCCCACGCACGCATAATAGTAATGGCAAAAAACAGTAGGAAAAATGCTGATACTTTGTTGACACGTTTATCGTGTTGCAAACAGATGGGAAAAAGTAGTCAGCTGATTTTGTTGTGGGGTATTATCAGCTTCAAGCGTACACGTGCGAAAAATATGCACTGACACGGGGAACTCTCCATTGCACCCCCTTAGATTTCATGATAAAATGGCTCGTTGGATAGGCAGTCAAAAACTAAACACAGATAAAGCATGAAAACAGGAAGAAGGTGAACTGAACTGTGAAAGAAAGAAGGAAAACAGAAACACTGAACGGTCCAAATTTCATATGTGCAACATCGAGCGACGTTAATTACCGACCTGTCGTTGTTGTATGATCATGGTGTTAGACTACGAACGGGTAGATTCGGGTTAAAATTTCTATTGTGCCCCATCCCTTTTTTTCCAATTCACAACGAAGGAATTCAAGAGTCAAAAGTTCCAAAACGGAACGGAAGAGGCATAACATGTGGTAATTGTGTAGAACAAATAGGAGGTACATACATCTGGAAAATGGTTCAAATGGCTCTGAGCACTATGGGACTTAACATCTGTGGTCATCAGTCCCCTAGAACTTAGAACTACTTAAACCTAACTAACCTAAGGACATCACACACATCCATGCCCGAGGCAGGATTCGAACCTGCGACCGTAGCAGTCGCGCGCTTCCGGACTGAGCGCCTTAACCGAGAGACCACCGCGGCCGGCCATACATCTGGAGGTTCCTTCGTTATACATGTTATCGTCCAACCTTCTGTATCTGCACAGTGAGTGTACTAATGTGTGCAGACTTAGCCTACCACTTAGCCTGCAAATGGACAAACTGTCTACTCAAGCCGAGGGTGTCAAACAGACATTCTAAATAGATATGAACCTGGCCCTGTAAGGCAGCTAATATCAGGTGCGCATCATAACAAAAATCATTGGAAATGCTGCTGTCAGCCGGCCGTTGTGGCCGAGCGGTTCCAGGCGCTTCAGTCCGGAACAGCGCTGCTGCTACGGTCGCAGGTTCGAATCCTGCCTCAGGCATGGATGTGTATGATGTCCTTACGTTTAAGTAGTTCTAAGTCTAGGGGACTGATGACCTCAGATGTTAAGGCCCATAGTGCTCAGAGCCATTTTCTGCTGTCACGCAACTAGAATGCATGAATTAGTAAAAGTGAAAGTTTGGAATTTATTCTAGAAAGACAAAACAGCTATTCCCTTTTTTTTCCTATATATAATGTATCAACTGTGCTTTCATGGGTCGAGTGATACACAACAATCATGTTGAATTACTTTTGGCACTCAGTAACAAAATATTTAACTCTTGGACATATTAAATTGGCAGCCGGCCGGGGTGGCGGAGCGGTTCTAGGCGCTACCGTCTGGAACCGCGCGACCGCTACGGTCGCAGGTTCGAATCCTGATTTGGGCATGGATGTATGTGATGTCCTTAGGTTAGTTAGGTTTAAGTAGTTCTAAGTTCTAGGGGACTGATGACCTCAGACGTTAAGTCCCATTGTGCTCAGAGCCATTTGAACCTTTTTTTTTTTTTTTGAATTGGCGATTATTAAAATCATTATCTCTACACATAAAATGTATTATCACAGAAAATAATGAATGAAAATCTTCATTAACTTATATACATCTACGTTTTCATAGCTGGTCAATGCACTGAGTTAAGGCAGAATAAATTTACTTTTTGGTACCAATGAAAATCTCTCATGTACACAATGTGAGGGTAGGTTAGTATCCAAGCTTTAGAAACTCAATGGTCAAAGGCTATGCGAGTTGGAGTGAGCAATTCTAGACTCAACAGTGTCGCATCTGCATGGCCCACTATGGCTTCAGCCAATCACCGTCTTGCTAGAGGTGAATTTTTTCTTTCTTACTGGGTCACAGCCTACTTTACCAAGTGGCATCTGCAACGGCGTTGTCTCTGTGCTGGATCTGAAACGCTAACTCCCTACTCTGGCCTTGACTGAATTCACTCAGTCTCAAATTTCCTGCGTTCCTTAGAACATTAATCTTTCCCTAGGTGAAATAATGGTTATTGCACACTCGCTAAGGGTTGGAGCGACATGCACGATTTCTTTGCTTGCAAAAATTCGAGCAGGAATAATTAACTACCTCTTTGCCATCTGACACCACGATACCTGAAGCGTATCGTCCTCACTTCACAGAAAGCAAGCTTCTCAACAACCTCGCTATTTTCCATACACTTGTGTGGTCTGCCACGAGACGAGAGAGAGAGAGAGATCTAGCCATTTTAGTTCTCAAAATGCTTTTGTATAATGGGGATCTCCCCACAGTGTCGCATCTGCATGGCCCACTATGGCTTCAGCCAATCGCCGAAACACTAGAGGTGAATTTTATCTTTCTTACTGGGTCACAGCCTAGCCCTGCAAATGCCGTATTTACATTAAATGAATAATGTATTGTTCTTTCTGGCATTATCCGTTCAGGCGCTGAAGCTCGTTGTTCTCTTGTTAAATGGGGTTTTCTGATGCTATTAACCACCTGCTCGGTTCGTCACCAAAATTCATTTCATTTTACTAGTTTATTCATGCCCCTATCCATATATTGGTAGATATTGTTTTGTTAATTTTCGGTACATGAGATTAACTGCAATTGCCTTTTGTTGATATAATGTAATTATTATTTTCTGAGTGTCCCATACTGTATCGTACTGTCGTTATGGATCAAGCTCATGTAAGGTGCGTAAAATCCGGATGCCTTACATATGTTGCTGTTGCAAACGGACATTACGCCATGACACATACACTAATCTAAATACAGTGAACAGACACGTCGTTGTCCGTACAGAGAGTAACTAAATGTATGATAAAAAAGGTATAAGAGCGATTTGAGCCCGGATCTCCCTCTTCACAGTCTAACACCATGACCACACAACCACAACACGAAGTTGAGTAACGTCGTTCGATATTCCACTCATTAAATTTGGACCTTTCACTGTTCATATTTTGCTCCTTTTTACCACAGTTCAGTACCGTACATCATCCTGCTGTTTTTATGTTTGATCTGTGTTCAGTTTTTGGCGGGCTATCCAGTGGGCCAAAGTACCGCAAAATCTGAGGGGTTTCCTTCGTTAATACAATGATACTAACAAAGCTGAAATTGGACTAAGTGATAGTTAACTACACTGAAGGCCCAAAGAAACTGGTATAATCATGCATATTCAAATAGAGAACATGTGAACAGGCGGAATACGGCGCTACGATCGGCAACGCCTATATGAGACAACAAGTGACTAGCTCCGTTGTTAGATCAGTTATAGCTGCTACAGTGGCAAGTTATCAATATTTAAGTGAGTTTGAACATGATGTTATAGTTGGCGCACTAGCTCAAAAAAAATGGCTCTGAGCACTATGGGACTTAACATCTATGATCATCAGTCCCCTAGAACTTAGAACTACTTAAACCTAACTAACCTGAAGACATCACACAACACCCAGTTACCACGCGGCAGAGAAAATCCCTGACCCCGCCGGGAATCGAACCCGGGAACCCGTGCGTGGGAAGCGAGAACGCTACCGCACGACCACGAGCTGTGGACGGCCCACGAGCGACGGGACGCAGCATGTCCGATGTAGTGATGAAATGGTGATTTTGCCATATGACCATTTCACAAGTGTACCGTAAGTATCAGGAATCCAATAAAACATCAAATCTCCGACATTGCTGCGGCCGGAAAAAGATCTTGAAGGATGGGACCAACGACGACTGAAGAGAATCGTTCAGCGTGACAGAAGTGCAACCCTTCTGCAAATTACTGCAGATTTCAATGCAGCCGGCCACTGTGGTCGACTGGTTCTAGGCACTCCAAAATGGTTCAAATGGCTCTGAGCACTATGGGACTTAATATCTGAGGTCATCAGTCCCCTAGAACTTAGAACTACTTAAACCTAACGAACCTAAGGACATCACACACATCCATGCCCCAGGCAGGATTCGAACCTGCGACCGTAGCGGTCGCGCGGTTCCAGACTGAAGCGCCTAGAACCGTTCGGCCACATCGGCACTCCAGTTCTGAAACACTCGGCTGCTATGGTCGCAGATTGAGTCCATGCCATGTAGTGTTGCGGTACTTCACCGTGCACGCGGGTGCCCTACGCGATATTAGGCAGGTGTACCAGTTTATTTGGTCATTCAATGTAGATAGTCGTTTTCCCGTCGCTCTGTTTGCGAGTGGAACAGGACAGGAAATTAATAGTGATACCAAGCACCGTGCGGTGGCTTGCAGAATTTTATACAGATGTAGATCTCGATGAATGATCACACCGGACATGGGTATAGTCACTGAATTACGGGCCCTGTGGGCTGTGGCCCCATTAGACCGGGAACCAGCTGCGACTGGTTTAAATGGCTCTGAGCACTATGGGACTTAAGATTTGAGGTCATCAGTCCGCTAGACTTAGTACTACTTAAACCTAACTAACCTAAGGACATCACACACATCCATACCTGAGGCAGGATTCGAACCTACGACATGCATAATAACGATTAAAAGAAAGCGATATGAAGAAAGCCGAGACTTGGTTGATAGGATTATTATGTTGCACACAATCAGTAAAAAGTAGTCAGCTGACTTTGTTTTTATTATAACTTCCTTGCACGCTGTGTGGTTCTTTAGTGGATACAGGAGCGAGGGACAGATGCTGTTTATGAACAGAGAATTCAGATATCAAATCGTAAAAATAAAACTTGGTTCAGCATCAGTTGCTAACAGTAAGACTGGATATTGAAACATATGTAGATACCGCATATTTACAAATCAGTCTTCAGCACAGTAGCTAATCACCACATCACGAACCGCGGCCTCTGCGAAAGTCTGTAAATCTTGTTCAGCTGACAACACACAAAATGGGGCTCAGTGCATGAATGTTTGAGCTGAAGTACACCTGCCGCCGGCGCTGCGGAGAGGGAATACTTGCATGTCATTCGCAGCGGCGTAATCCTTCGTGGCAGCGCCCACATGTCGATGTGGCGGCTATAGGAAACGTGGCAGTGCGAATGGCGACGTGCGTTTTGAAAGCTTGGCCGATACCGCAGTTTTGGGGGTATTGCAACTCAGCTACACTAGTAAACACGCGAAATGTAAGCCCTGAGTAAAACTGTACGAGTCAAAGATACGGTTCATTGCGATTCTACACAGAGTACGCGAAAGAACTTGCCCCCCTTCTAACAGCCGTGTACCGCAAGTCTCTAGAGGAACGGAAGGTTCCAAGTGATTGGAAAAGAGCACAGGTAGTCCCAGTCTTCAAGAAGGGTCGTCGAGCAGATGCGCAAAACTATAGACCTATATCTCTGAGGTCGATCTGTTGTAGAATTTTAGAACTTGTTTTCTGCTCGAGTATCATGACGTTTTTGGAAACCCAGAATCTACTATGTAGGAATCAACATGGATTCCGGAAACAGCGATTGTGTGAGACCCAACTCGCTTTATTTGTTCATGAGACCCAGAAAATATTAGATACAGGCTCCCAGGTAGATGCTATTTTTCTTGACTTCCGGAAGGCGTTCGATACAGTTCCGCACTGTCGCCTGATAAACAAAGTAAGAGCCTACGGAATATCAGACCAGCTGTGTGGCTGGATTGAAGAGTTTTTAGCAAATAGAACACACCATGTTGTTATCAATGGAGAGACGTCTACAGACGTTAAAGTAACCTCTGGCGTGCCACAGGGGAGTGTTATGGGACCATTGCTTTTCACAATATATATAAATGACCTAGTACATAGTGTCGGAAGTCCCATGCGGCTTTTCGCGGATGATGCTGTAGTATACAGAGAAGTTGCAGCATTAGAAAATTGTAGCGAAATGCAGGAAGATCTGCAGCGGATAGGCACTTGGTGCAGGGAGTGGCAGCTGACCCTTAACATAGACAAATGTAATGTATTGCGAATACACAGAAAGAAGGATTCTTTATTGTATGATTATATGATAGCGGAACAAACACTGGTAGCAGTTACTTCTGTAAAATATCTGGGAGTATGCATGGGGAACGATTTGAAGTGGAATGATAATATAAAATTAATTGTTGGTAAGGCGGGCACCAGGTTGAGATTCACTGGGAGAGTCTTTAGAAAATGTAGTCCATCAACAAAGGAGGTGGCTTACAAAACACTCGTTCGACCTGTACTTGAGTATTGGTCATCAGTGTGGGGGATCCGTACCAGGTCGGGTTGACAGAGGAGATAGAGAAGATCCAAAGAAGAGCGGCGCGTTTCGTCACAGGGTTATTTGGTAATCGTGATAGCGTTACGGAGATGTTTAACAAACTCAAGTGGCAGACTCTGCAAGAGAGGCGCTCTGCATCGCGGTGTAGCTTGCTCGCCAGGTTTCGAGAGGGTGCGTTTCTGGATGAGGTATCGAATATATTGCTTCCCCCTACTTATACCTCCCGAGGAGATCACGAATGTAAAATTAGAGAGATTAGAGCGCGCACGGAGGCTTTCAGACAGTCGTTCTTCCCGCGAACCATACGCGACTGGAACAGGAAAGGGAGGTAATGACAGTGGCACGTAAAGTGCCCTCCGCCACACACCGTTGGGTGGCTTGCGGAGTATAAATGTAGATGTAGATGTATGTGCGCCGGGGCGTGTTATTTTTCACTTCATCAGCTGAGCACTACACCACTACAAAAAACTCAGCGGAAATTTTTTTCGTGTAAATGTTGTAGATAACTATTACTTTACCAAGTTTCAGCTTACTTGGTTTAACATATAAATTCCAGAATTTGAAACACGAACAGCTGCTAGCATGAGTTTCTTAGAAGTAGATACCTTATGGGTTGCGAAGCAACTCAAATCGCTTGATACGGGCAAGTCTTCAGGTCCAGATTGTATAATGATTAGGTTCCTTTCAGATTACGCTGATACAATAGCTCCCTACTTAGAAATCATATACAACCGCTCGCTCACCGATAGATCTGTACCTGCAGATTGGAAAATTGCGCAGGCCGCACCAGTGTTTAAGAAGGGTAGTAGGAGTAATCCATCGAACTACAGACCTATATCATTGACGTCGCTTTGCAGTAGGGTTTTGGAGCATATACTGTATTCAAACATTATGAATCACCTCGAAGGGAACGATCTATTGATACGTAATCAGCATGGTTTCAGAAAACATCGTCCGTGTGCAACGCAGTTAGTTCTTTATTCGCACGAAGTAATGGCCGCTATCGACAGGGGATCTCAAGTTGATTCCGTATTTCTAGATTTCCGGAAAGCTTTTGACACCGTTCCTCACAAGCGACTTCTAATCAAGCTGCGGGCCTATGGGGTATCGTCTTAGTTGTGCTACTGGATTCGTGATTTCATGTCAGGAAGGTCGCAGTTCATAGTATTAGACGGCAAATCATCGAGTAAAACTGAAGTGATATCAGGTGTTCCCCAGGGAAGCGTCCTGGGACTTCCGCTGTTCCTGATCTATATAAATGACCTGGGTGACAATCTGAGCAGTTCTCTTAGGTTGTTCGCAGATTATTCTGTAATTTACCGTCTAGTAAGGTCATCCGAAGACCAGTATCAGTTGCAAAACGATTTAGAAAAGATTGTTGTATGGTGTGGCAGGTGGAAGTTGACACTAAATAACGAAAAGTGTGAGGTGATCCACATGAGTTCCAAAAGAAATCCGTTGGAATTCGATTACTCGACAAATAGTACAATTCTCAAGGCTGTCAATTCAACTAAGTACCTGGAGGCAAAAATTACGAACAACTTCAATTGGAAAGACCACATAGATAATATTGTGGGGAAGGCGAGCCAAAGGTTGCGTTTCATTGGCAGGACACTTAGAAGATGCAACAAGTCCACTAAAGAGACAGCTTACACTACACTCGTTCGTCCTCTGTTAGAATATTGCTGCGCGGTGTGGGATCCTTACCAGGTGGGATTGACGGAGGACATGGAAAGGGTGCAAAAAAGGGCAACTCGTTTTGTATTATCACGTAATAGGGGAGAGAGTGTAGCAGACATGATACGCGAGTTGCGACGGAAGTCATTAAAGCAAAGACGTTTTTCGTCGCGGCGAGATCTATTTAAGAAATTTCAGTCACCAACTTTGTCTTCCGAATGCGAAAATATTTTGTTGAGCCCAACATAGGTAGAAATGATCATCAAAATAAAATAAGAGAAATCAGAGCTCGAACAGAAAGGTTTAGGTGTTCGTTTTTCCCGCGCGCTGTTCGGGAGTGGAATGGTAGGGAGATAGTATGATTGTGGTTCGATAAACCCTCTGCCAAACACTTAAATGTGAATTGCAGAGTAATAACGTAGATGTAGATGTAGATGTAGATGGAGGTCTGATTAATAAGACAACTGAGTCTATGCTCGCAGACGAATAGCATCCGTGCCACTTTATCAGCTGTTTTTCTCTCGGGCTAAATTATATTAATGATTATATTAAAATGCGTAATTACATTTAATGCAGTTATTAAAAAACTGTTTACAAGTACAATTATGAGGAATGAAAGACAATATTTAATACTCCCCATCATCAGCACCAAAACTCATGGTCGCTTTAGTAGTCGCTGCTATCTATGCAGACAATGTGTTCCTCATCATTTATAACCAAATATAATAATAATATATTATTACATAAAAATACTTTCATAAAGCGTTTTTATACTTAAGTTAGAACATTAATATAAAAGGAGCAGGGGTAAACTACAGGGAGCGAAAGGGTATTTACAATTTGTACAGAAACCAGATGGCAGTTATAAGAGTCGAGGGACATGAAAGGGAAGCAGTGGTTGGGAAGGGAGTGAGACAGGGTTGTAGCCTATCCCCGATGTTGTTCAATCTGTATATTGAGCAAGCAGTAAAGGAAACAAAAGAAAAATTCGGAGTAGGTATTAAAATCCATGGAGAAGAAATAAAAACTTTTAGGTTCGCCGATGACATTGTAATTCTGTCAGAGACAGCAAAGGACTTGGAAGAGAAGTTGAACGGGATGGATAGTGTCTTGAAGGGAGGATATAAGATGAACATCAACAAAAAGAAAACGAGGATAATGGAATGTAGTCGAATTAAGTCGGGTGATGCTGAGGGAATTAGATTAGGAAATGAGACACTTAAAGTAGTAAAGGAGTTTTGCTATTTGGGGAGCAAAATAACTGAAGATGGTCGAAATAGAGAGGATATAAAATGTAGACTGGCAATGGCAAGGAAAGCGTTTCTGAAGAACCGAGTATAGATTTA
Source organism: Schistocerca serialis cubense (assembly GCF_023864345.2). Classification (NCBI taxonomy): domain Eukaryota; kingdom Metazoa; phylum Arthropoda; class Insecta; order Orthoptera; family Acrididae; genus Schistocerca; species Schistocerca serialis. The sequence goes on along the minus strand of NC_064640.1, from coordinate 858,264,613 downwards.
AGTGTCAGGAAGTCGTTTCTGAAAGTATTTGTATGGAGTGTAGCCATGTAGGGAAGTGAGACGTGGACGATAAATAGTTCGGACAAGAAAAGAATAGAAGCTTTCGAAATGTAGTGCTACAGAAGAATGCTGAAGATTAGATGGGTAGATCACATAACTAATGAGAAGGCATTGAATAGGACTGGGGAGAAGAGGAGTTTGTGGCACAACTTGACAAGAAGAAGGGATCGGTTGGTAGGACATGTTCTGAGGCATCAAGGTATCACCAATTTAGTATTGGAGGGCAGCGTTGAGGGTAAAAATCGTAGAGGAAGACCAAGAGATGAATACACTAAACAGATTCAGAAGGATGTAGGCTGCAGTACGTATTGGGAGATGAAGAAGCTAGCACAGGATAGAATAGCATGGAGAGCTGCATCAAACCAGTCTCAGTACTGAAGACCACAACAACAATACGTTATAATGCAACATGTTTAAGTATTCTTAAACTTTTTATATGACACACAATAATAAAAAATTACACATAAATAAGGTAATATTGGTAAAGTGAAGAAGAGTGCTAACTTGCACTGCTTTGTTGCTCTTTCTCGATGGTAATATCAACAAGGGAATAGTGTAGCTGTTCACTGTCGAAGCAATTAAACAAAAGTCTGCTGTCTTTTTCTTTCCAGCCGTAATCAATCAGGATGCGCACGGGTCCAAATAATAGCTGTGTACTTCGTTCGTAGCAAATGTTACTGCTGTACGATTTGGCCAAGTGGCATCGATTACTTGTCAAATTTTTTTTGTTTTCAGATGAAATATGTAGTCGTTCTAAAGATGTACGTTTTCAAAAACTACCAACTCTTGCCTAGTTAATTCTGCAGTTTTTTTCTTTAAATCGTTAAGTCGACAAATAGACTATTCAGTTGTTTGAAACGTACTGTCCAACTTTCCGTCCGGTTCATTACTTAATTTAATGATGCTATCAAAGTACATTGCGGAGTCTGGCAGTTATTGGTATGGACGGCTCTTCTCTTTATTGGAAAAGAAAGGATTATAGCTGCAGCCACTAAAGGCATGGAAAATCTACAGTGCTGCGCTCATTTGACGGTCTGATGTTTCACATAATTGGCTCATATTAATAAAACAGTATATTGCCGACACCGACATATTGATATTTCAACCTTACGATTTCTTATAAGGCTCTTGTTGCCGAGCGTATAACTGTTACATGCACGTCGTAAGCGATGTAACAGACGAAGTAAACAATTATTTTGTCGGCTTCTTCGTGCGCTGGACAGCTTAAACACTGATCGAGAGTTCTTTTTACACGGCCGTTACGCACAACGCATTTGTAGCGCTGATCATAATTAACGCAAATAGTTTGTTACCAATAAAAGGAGCCCCATGATCGATGTTAGACATTATTGAAGAAGCTCTGGTCCTCTCGAGTTTAACGAACACACACATTGGGGAGCAGACGAGACGCCCGTGCGATGAAAAGCGAGAGAGAGAGAGAGAGAGAGAGAGACTATCTACACTACTGGCCGTTAAAATTGCTACACCACGAAGATGTGCTACAGACGCGAAATTTAACCGACAGGAAGAATATGCTGTGATATGCAAATGATTAGCTTTTCAGAGCATTCACACAGGGTTGGCGCCGGTGGCGACACCTACAACGTGCTGACATAGGAAAATTTCCAACCGATTTCTCATACACAAACAGCAGTTGACCGGCGTTGCCTGGTGAAACGTTGTTGTGATGCCTCGTGTAAGGAGGAGAAATGCCTACCATGACGTTTACGACTTTGATAAAGGTTGGATTGTAGCCTATCGCGATTGCGGTTTATCGTACCGCGACATTGCTGCTCGCGTTGGTCGAGATACAATGACTGTTAGCAGAATATGGAATCGGTGGGTTCAGGAGGGTAATACGGAACACCGTGCTGGATCCCAACGGCCTCGTATCACTAGCAGTCGAGATGACAGGCATCTTATCCTCGTGGCTGTAACGGATCGTGCAGCCACGTCTCGATCCCTGAGTAAACAAATAGGGGCGTTTGCAAGACAACAACCATCTGCACGAACAGTTCAACGACGTTTGCAGCAGCATGGACTATCAGCTCGAAGACCACGGCTGCGGTTGCCCTTGACGCTGCATCACAGGCAGGAGTACCTGCGATGGTGTACTCAACGGCGAACCTGGGTGCGCGAATGGGAAAACCTCATTTTTTCGGATGAACCCAGGCTCTGTTTACAGCATCATGATGGTCGCATCCGTGTTTGGCGACATCGCGGTGAATGCACATTAGATGCGTGTATTCGTCATCGCCATACTGGCGTATCACCCGGCGTGATGGTATGGGGTGCCGCAATACGACGTGGTATATACTCGATAAATGTCTGAAGTAGTGCTCGAAGGAACTGACACCATGAATCCTTCAGGTCTGTCTATAGATTCGTAAGAGTACTAGGGGGGTGGAGATCTCTTCTGAACAGCACGTTGCAAGGCTTCGCAGATATGCTCAATAACGTCCATGTCCGAGGTGTCTGGTGGCCAGCGGAAGTGTTTAAACTCAGAAGGTTCAAAAAATGGTTCAGATGGCTCTGAGCACTATGGGACTTAACATCTATGGTCATCAGTCCCCTAGAACTTAGAACTACTTAAACCTAACTAACCTAAGGACAGCACACAACACCCAGTCATCACGAGGCAGACAAAATCCCTGACCCCTAAACTCAGAAGAGTGTTCCTGGATCCACGCTGTACCAATTCTGGACGTGTAATGTGTTGCACTTTCCTACTGGAATTGACAAAGTCCGTCGGAATGCACAATGGACATGAGTGAATGCAGGTGATCAGACAGGATACTTACGTACGTGTCATCTGTCAGAGTTGTATCTAAACCTATCAAGGGTCCAATATCACTCGGGCTGCACACGCCCTTCACCATTACGCCATTACAGAGCGTACACCAGTTTGAACGGTCCCCTGCTGACGTGCAGGATCCATGGATTCATGAGGTTGTCTTCATCAGATCGATACATTTTGAAACGAGACTCGACCAACCAGGCAACAGGTTTGCAGGCGTCAACGGTCCAATGTCGGTGTTGATGGGCCCAAGCGAGCAGTAAATCTTTGTGTCGTGCAGTCATCTAGGGTCCACGAGTGGGCCTTCGGCTTCGGAAGCCCATATCGATGATGTTTCGTTGAATGATTCGCACGCTGACACTTGTTCGTGGCCCAGCACTGAAATCTGGAGCAATTTGTGGAAGCGTTGCACTTCAGTCACATTGAACGATTCTCTTCAGTCGTCGTTGGTGGCGTTATTGCACGAGATTTTTCCGGCCGCAGCGACGGCGGAGATTTGATGTTTTACCGGATTCCTGATATTCGCTGTACACTCGTGAAATGATCGTACGGGAAAATCACCACTTCATCGCTTCCTCGAACATGCTGTGTCCCATCGGTCGTGCGCCGACTATAACACCACGTTCAAACTCATTTAAATCTTGATAACCTGCCACTGTAGCTGCAGTAACTGATCTAACAACTGCACCAGACGCTTATTGTTTTGTGTGGGCGTTGCCGCTCGCAGCCCCGTATTCTACCTGTTTACATATATCTGTATTTGAATACGCATGCCTATACCAGTTGCTTTGGCGCTTCAGTGTATGTGACTATGTATGAGCCCTAATTTCTCCTATCTTACCTTCATGGTCCTTGTAAGTAATGTATGTTGACGGCAGTAGAATCATTCAGCAGTCAGCTTCAAATTCCGGTTCTCTAAATTTTCTCAGTAGTGTTCCTCGAAAAGAACGTCACCTTTCCTCCAAAGATTCCCATTTGAGTTCCCGAAGCATCTTCGTAATACCTGAATGTTGTTCGAATCTCCCAGTAGAAAATCTAGTAAACCGCCTCTGAATTGCTTCGATGTTTTCCTTTAATCCGAACTGGTGTAGATCCTAAACACTGGAGCAGTACTCAACGCCCTATATGCGACCTTCTTTACAAAAGAGACACACTTTCACAAAATTCTCCCAATAAATTGAAATCAACCATTCGTCTTTCTTACCACAATTGTCACATTATCGTTTCATTTCATATGGCTTTTGCAAAGTGGTCCTTCAGTTCCTGAATTTTTTCTATGGGTTCATCTCAAGAACCAAGTTTTTAACGGTGAACCCACAATACTGATGAGTTGAAAGCCGCAGTCTGGGCAGAGACAGAAACCATTCCTTAATAAATTATTGAAAACGTAATAAGTAGCTTCCACGAATATAATCAGCTATGCATCTCCAATGAAGGAAGCCATTTGTGCGACCTACTTGTGTTTAGCTTTTCAGAAATGTTGATGTGTGTAGAACAGTTACCTGTAAGTAATATTGGTATAAATATACACTAAACCTTACAATGACCACATGGAAGTGTGATACTTCTAGCGGGACACACTGTATATAATGCTCTGATTTTTAAAACAGTAATATCAGAAATTGAGTCCACCTTGATGCAAAACACCTTGTCATTCGTTTATTTCTTTACTATCCCAGACTAGTTTCGGCGGCAAATATCACCATCATCAGTGGGGTTTTTTAATCTAAACCATGCAGAAAATGGCATGGTTGTAGAAACACAGGAAAACATTATTACATTTTTTACAATTCGTCTTTTGAAATATAGTTTTCTATTGATATTTTCATACTACCTTATTTATTGTATGTTACAGCATGTTTTAAACAATTATTGGCGCTGTTTGCGACATATTTTCTGTGCTCTTTTTTTTCTGTTGCCGTCTTTTTTACTTAGCGAACATCATGTCATCTGCAACCATGTGAGCGGCTGTTAGTAAACAAATACTAAAAGGTGAACGTCGTATGTCAGCAGTATATAGGTACTTGGGGTTGTGGTGGTGCTGTGGAAACCAGTTATTTGGTGTGTACTGAGCTGTTACTTAGCAATTCGTGTTCTCACATTCGTTGGATGGTATGTGGCTGCTTTTATACACAGAAAAACAAAACGTTTGCGCTTGGTTTCTGATCCAGAATGTTACGCCATCTTGCTGTTGGCATGTGGCGAGAAAGGCTATGAAAAACTGTAGCACGAATTACGACGACTTCTGTTCACTATTTATGTCTCTGTGTGTGATGGGAAAGTGGTTCTTTGGCGTGTGTGTTCCCTTCGACTATAGCCTTTTGTATGTAGTAGTTTTCTTCTATTGTTAGTTGTCGGTATAGACTGCTGCTGTTTCTCAGAATGCGTAGATCGTTTTCTATATTAGTGGGGTTATGGTTTTTGTTCATTAGATGTTCTGCAAAAGTTGAATATGTGCTGTCTCTCTTTAGATCTCTCATGTGCTCTGTGTACCTCGTTCGGAAGTTTCTGCTTGTTTGTCCCATGTAGTGGGCCTGACAGGAGTTGCAAGTGAGTTGATATATTCTTGCGTTTCTGAATTTGTCTGGGGTTTTTCTGACTGGTCTTAGTCTTTTCTGATTTGTATTGTTTGTTCTGAATGTCATTGGGATCCCTTGCTTTTTCACGATGTTTCCTATTCTATGTGATATTTTGTTATTGTGTGTTAGTGTGTACCATCTCTTTTTTCTGAAGTGGTGTGGTCTGCTGTGTTGTCTGTGTGTACTGCATGTTTCCGTTTTACCTTGTTGTTGAGTTTGTTTATGATGTCTGTTTCGATTATTTGTTTATTTGTTTGATTATATTTAGTTCCGGTGTCTAGTTTTCTGGTTTAAGAGGTGTTCTGTTTATCTTGTGGAGCACGTGTGTGAAACTGGCATATTTATGCACTGTCGGGTGGTTGGATGAGCAGTGGATAACAGTGCTTTTGGATGTGGGTTTTCTGTAGATAGAGAATTCATGTTAGTGGTTGTTGCTTGTGATTGTAAGAGCCAAGAAATTGTGAAGTGGATTTGTGGGTGTACTGTGTCGATGTTACTGTGTAGCTCTTCTATCCTGTTACGTGTTTCTGATTTTTAATATTTGTTCAGTATCAACGCATGAGCGTTTTTTCAACAGGTGCTGTCCACAGGTATGTGCTACATGTACATAATAGCTCTTTACTTCACTCACAAGTACAGCTAGTAAGAATATTTTTACTTGTTTTAAAGTCTTAATATCACGCGGTGATAGAATGAAGGCTTTCGCTACCGGAAGACAAAGCTGCTGGTAAACCTTTCGGCGTATGAGGTCGTCGTCCAGGAAACTCTTCTGCTCCTAACGTTTCGTCCAGAGCTGCACTGGACATCTTCAGAGGCGTTGCTCCTCCATAGAGTCTTGCCAACTTGAGGTCAATCGGCAAGACTCAATGGATGAGCAACACCTCTGAAGATGTCCAGCGCACTTCTGGACGAAACGTTAGGAATAGCAAAGTTTTGTGGACGACGACCTTATACCCAGAAAGGTTTACCAGCGTTAATACAGGGTGTTTCAAAAATGACCGGTATATTTGAAACGGCAATAAAAACTAAACGAGCAGCGATAGAAATACACCGTTTGTTGCAATATGCTTGGGACAACAGTACATTTTCAGGCGGACAATCTTTCGAAATTACAGCAGTTACAATTTTCAACAACAGATGGCGCTGCGGTCTGGGAAACTCTACAGTACGATATTTTCCACATATCCACCACGCGTAGCAATAATATGGCGTAGTCTCTGAATGAAATTACCCGAAATCTTTGACAACGTGTCTGGCGGAATGGCTTCACATGCAGATGAGATGTACTGCTTCAGCTGTTCAATTGTTTCTGGATTCTGGCGGTACACCTGGTCTTTCAAGTGTCCCCACGGAAAGAAGTCACAGAGGTTCATGTCTGGCGAATAGGGAGGCCAATCCACGCCGCCTCCTGTATGTTTCGGATAGCCCAAAGCAATCACACGATCATCGAAATATTCATTCAGGAAATTAAAGACGTCGGCCGTGCGATGTGGCCGGGCACCATCTTGCATAAACCACGAGGTCTTCGCAGTGTCGTCTAAGGCAGTTTGTACCGCCACAAATTCACGAAGAATGTCCAGATAGCGTGATGCAGTAATCGTTTCGGATCTGAAAAATGGGCCAATGATTCCTTTGGAAGAAATGGCGGACAGACCAGTACTTTTTGAGGATGCAGGGACGATGGGACTGCAACATGGGGCTTTTCGGTTCCCCATATGCGCCAGTTCTGTTTATTGACGAAGACGTCCAGGTAAAAATAAGCTTCGTCAGTAAACCAAATGCTTCCCACATGCATATCGCCGTCATCAATCCTGTGCACTATATCGTTAGCGAATGTCTCCCGTGCAGCAATGGTAGCGGCGCTGAGGGGTTGCCGCGTTTGAATTTTGTATGGATAGAGGTGTAAACTCTGGCGCATGAGACGATACGTTGACGTTGGCGTCATTTGGACCGCAGCTGCAACACGGCGAACGGAAACCCGAGGCCGCTGTTGGATCACCTGCTGCACTAGCTGCGCGTTGCCCTCTGTGGTTGCCGTACGCGGTCGCCCTACCTTTCCAGCACGTTCATCTGTCACGTTCCTAGTCCATTGAAATTTTTCAAACAGATCCTTTATTGTATCGCTTTTCGGTACTTTGGTTACATTAAACCTCCTTTGATAACTTCGTCTTGTTGCAACAACACTGTGTTCTAGGCGGTGGATTTCCAACACCAGAAAAATCCTCTGTTCTAAGGAATAAACCATGTTGTCTACAGCACACTTGCACGTTGTGAACTTAACACGCTTACAGCAGAAAGACGACGTACAGAATGGCGCACCCACAGACTGCGTTGTCTTCTATATCTTTCACATCACATGCAGCGCCATCTGTTGTTGAAAATTGTAACTACTGTAATTTCGAAAGTTTGTCCGCCTGAAAATGTACTGTTGTCCCAAGCATATTGCAACAAACGGTGTATTTCTATCGCTGCTCGTTTAGTTTTTATTGCCGTTTCAAATATACCGGTCATTTTTGAAACACCCTGTATCAACACTGTATTTCTTCCTTCTGGAGAATCTGAAGACGATTGCTTTGGATCAAAATGTCACGATTGTGTTATAATATGTTATTGTGTCAAAATGAAACAAAACTTTATAATCATTTACTCATCGATCTCCTTAAATGGAATGTCACTTTTTTTTTCAAAAGCTCTATCATGTTATTTAGCAGATGTGCATAGCGTTTTGGCTCGTCAGTGGATTACAGACGTGAGTTGTATGCAAACCAAACCGGCTGTCTGTACTCCGTATTCAGATGACTTTTAGATGATACGGCTGTTCACCAGTTGTCGTTGGCCAACACTGAATTGGTGAATGATTTGCTCCAACGTGCTTCTCATGTTCACTGTTTGAGTCATCAATGGTCGGTGGCATCCGCCGCCGCAGACACGTTGTTGCGCAAAGTGCGTGGCTCTGGTGGCAACAGTTTTCCCACGCTGAGGTATTAACCTACACCAGCGGTGCTTCGACATGTGAAAATCCTACACGTTGATATGTGTAAAGACCCTTGTCTGCGCGATCTCGCAAAGGGCGTGTCCCATGAGATATGTACCCATTAACTGGCAACGATCAAAGGAGTTAATATGGGCAGACTTGCCTATCTGGCTCTCGACTGTCCCGCTAACGACGAGTTACAAGTCTGAAGACATCCAGTAATGTGACCCTTCCGGCTACTCCATTTGCCTTGGCTACGGGAGCTCTCTCTCCAACACAGTAGCTAAATCTAATGTTCTTGAGTTAGCGTACATTATTCTAAAGTTCTACACTATTTTTCTAAGCTGCTACTATTATAAGACCTCAAGTGCTGTCCCAGCGATACGTTTACTCCTTTTGGTTGCCGTATAATCACTCACCGCCAATCCTTGAATCACTTTAGTATGTGGCTTGCTTCCTGAAATGATTGTTCTCAATCACACAGGAATCATTGTCTCGCACATTGCCAAGTCTCTGTAAATCTCATAGCTCTGGAGGTGAACATGAACTGTTCCCATATTTTCACATTCTGAAAACATATTCACGAAAATCGCTATCGGCGGCATGTGCGATTCACTCCACCTCATTACATGGTTAACAATTAAACGCAAGTTGTCTATATTCTTTGCCGAAACAACGACTTCCCCAGAGTACATAGACAGGACATACTTTCCATGTAATCTGCTGTATTCTTGTAGCTGGTCGTCTAGTTGCATATTTTAACTACACTACTGGCCATTAAAACTGCTACACCACGAAGATGACGTGCTACAGATGCGAAATTTCACTGACAGGAAGAAGATGCTGTGATATGCAAATGATTATCTTTTCAGAGCATTCACACAAGGTTGGCGCCGGTGGCGACACCTGCAACGTGCTGACATGAGGAAAGTTTCCAACCGATTTCTCATAGACAAATAGCAGTTGACCGGAGTTGCCTGGTGGTGAAACGTTGTTGTGATGCCTCGTGTAAGGAGGAGAAATGCGTACCATCACGTTTCCGACTTTGATAAAGGTCGGCTTGAAGCCTATCGCGATTGCAGTTTATCGTATCGCGGCATTGCTGCTCCCGTTGATAGAGATCCAATGACTGTTAGCAGAATATGGAATCGGTGGGTTCAGGAGGGTAATACGGAACGCCGTACTGGATCCCAACTGCCTCGTATCACTAGCAGTCAAGATGACAGGCATCTTACCCGCATGGCTGTAACGGATCGTGCAGCCACGTCTCGATCCCTGAGTCAACAGATGGAGACGTTTGCAAGACAACAACCATCTGCACGAACAGTTCGACGACGTTTGCAGCAGCATGGACTATCAGCTCAGAGACCATAGCTGCGGTTACTCTTGATGCTGCTTCACAGACAGGAGCGTCTGCGGTGGTGTACTCAACGACGAACCTGGGTGCACGAATTGCAAAACGTCATTTTTTCGGACGAATCCAGGTTCTGTTTACAGCATCATGATGGTCGCATCCGTGTTTGGCGACATCGCGGTGAACGCACATTGGAAGCGTATATTCGTCATCGCCATACTGGCGTATCACCCAGCATGATGGTATGGGGTGCCATTGGTTATACGTCTCGGTCACCTCTTGTTCGCATTGACGGCACTTTGAACATTGGACATTACATTTCAAATATGTTACGACCCGTGGCTCTACCCATCATTCCATCCCTGCGAAACGCTACATTTCAGCAGGATAACGCACGACCGCATGTTGCAGGTCCTGTACGGGCCTTTCTTGATACAGAAAATGTTCTACATCTGCCCTGGCCAGCAAGCACATTCTCCAATCTCTCACCAATTTAAAACGTCTGGTCAGTGGAGGCCGAGCAACTGGCTCGCCACAATACGCCAGTCACTACTCTTGATGAACTGTGGTATCGTGTTGTAGCTGCATGGGCAGCTGTACCTGTACACGCCCACCAAGCTCTGTTTGACTCAATGCCCAGGCGTATCAAGGCTGTTATTACGGCCAGAGGTGGTTGTTTTGGGTACTGATTTCTCAGGATCTATGCACCCAAATTGACTGAAAACGTAGTCATATGTCAGTTCTAGTATAATATATTTGTCCAATGAATACCCGTTTATCATCTGCATTTCTTCATGGTGTAGCAATTTTAATGGCCAGTAGTGTATTATCGTTATATTACTGTTGAAATAATAGTCCTAATTTCTGTGTATTATATGGTATAGCCAATAAAACAAAATTTTGTTATACACAAGAGTAAAGTATTTTCCTAAACTACGTACAAAGCTCTAACACTAATTGATACCCCTCTTTGAGTCATTAATAGAATCGATTATGTAAGAGCAAATTGTATGTAAGATCTTTGTAAGACAGATATAAAATAGGAACACCAGTTTCAAATAAAAGTGTGGAAATTACAAGTTCCCGCCAAAAAAGAATAGAATAAGCTAAATAATTTGATTTCTGTCTTGTACTTGATATTCTAGGACACTATCATTAGAATGGCGATAGGCTTGAGCGGGTTCCAAGAATTGGAACACAATCTGTAACAAATGCCTTGAAAATTTCCTACAGGGTTTTGCGAAAGGACTGAAAGTAATTTAACATTCTAAGCTGCTGTAAGAAAGAACAGAAAGTAACTCAAAATGCAAGGATCGACTGCCTCAGGATTGTTAATGTAGGCGCTATACAGAGTGGTAAGGGCGTGAGTGCAGATGTTTTTATTGGTGACTGAGGGCGGTGTAATGCACAACTTTACATCAGTATTTACTTTATTTTCAGATTAATAATTGTATCTACTACGATTACTACATTTTTAGGTTGGTTACTACCTTCAAGTACAGGTGGAAATAACAAGCCATTAATGTTTATTTTCCCCTGGGCGGCAAGTCATGGGTTGGAGCGTGGACGAGTGGATTACAAGGCTCAATCTATACTGACAGTGGAGTCCACCTAGTCGTGTAGTCACAAACTTGCAGAAAACATCGGACAGTAAATTACGCCAAGTGTTTGCGGAAAGACCGTTAGATGCAGAGAAAAAGCAACTAAGACACTGAAGTGGGTACATGTTAAGGTACCAGTGATCACAATATCTGCATTTATACTCCTAACATACCGGTACTGTACATTAAGGCAGAAATGGACGGTTTTTACTACCAAGGTGACGGCTGCGTAAACTAGATGTTACAACCCCATAATCATACAATCAGGATATTTTTCTGCAAAATTAGATAATGTTATCACAGATAAATGTTATATAACTAACACAAAAAATTAGGGGAGATCATGGAAGTAGGAATTGTCGCCATCTGAATTTTGATAGAGAATGTCAAAGTAAAATGGCTCTGAGCACTACGGGACTTAACATCTATGGTCATCAGTCCCCTAGAAGTTAGAACTACTTAAACCTAACTAACCTAAGGACAGCACACAACACCCAGCCATTACGAGGCAGAGAAAATCCCTGACCCCACCGGGAATCGAACCCGGGAACCCGGGCGTGGGAAGCGAGAACGCTACCACACGACCACGAGATGCGGGCAGTGTCAAAGTACTCAGTGATGTGCGACACTAGGCAGTCATTTTCCTTTCCGTACATCTAGATAAAAAATGAACAACAAACGTAAATTTGACACAACGAAATTTCATTTTCATCCCAGGTTACCTATTCATCCAGTGTCAAACTGGATCACTGGTTTGCTAAATTACTTAGAACAATGTGTGGTGTCACCGCCAGACACCACACTTGCTAGGTGGTAGCCTTTAAATCGGCCGCGGTCCATTAGTATACGTCGGACCCGCGTGTCGCCACTGTCAGTGATAGCAGACCGAGCGCCACCACACGGCAGGTCTAGACAGACGTACTAGCACTCGCCCCAGTTGTACAGCCGACTTTGCAAGGAAAGGTTCACTGACAAATACGCTCTCATTTGCCGAGACGATAGTTAGCATAGCCTTCAGCTACATTTGCTACGACCTAGCAAGGCGCCGTATTCAATTGATAATTAATATTATGAAGCATGTAACGTAACGAGAGATGTTCTACAATTGTGGATTAAAGTTAAGTATTCTACCAGTTACCTCCTGTTTTGCTAGTCTTATTTCTCTGACCTGTTCCAGACCTAACGCCAGTCAGCGTGTAATTAAACGCGTGCATTTCGGCCTCCTCTAGAAAAACAGTGTTTGCTCTTCTGCCAACGCTACACAATGCACAATCCATATGCGCAAGTGTCAACGTATGAGATGCTTGGTCTGTTCTTAATTTCGGAGTAAGATTCAACTTTAGTCTTATATTGTTCATCCACTGGCGAACAGCGTTCATAATTTGTTTATAAAATTGTACAGGTCGTCTATGTAAAGGTGGCCATTGCAGTGGAACAAACCAAAACTGCGTCCTTTATAAACACAGTGAAAATCATAATGGTCCCAGCAAATATTCTTGAGAAAAGGTTTACGCCATATCTATCTGATATCTATCTAATGCCATTTCCGTGTCGTTCACGAATTGTAAAATATGGCAATACTGGCAGGTTGTTTTGCGCTAGATTTGGTACGCTTCATCAAGTTCTTGATAATGCTGGCTGTCCCAGGAGGAATGGTCAATATTCCGCGATATGGCAGGAACGACCATTCGAAGCAAAAAAAAAAAAAAGAAAAAATAAGAAAAAGGAGTAAACATTATCTCTAAAATGCATAACTTAATCTCTTCTGCTGCAAGCTCGTTCATTTGCATATTCTGAGAGATCTTGGTACTGAGAAAAACAGGAAAATGTGTTCCGTAATCATGGGCTGTAAAGTACATACCTTAAGAGCTATGTGGCGCGTTGGGTCGCGGGTTAGTAATAATAATAAATCATAAGTAATACGAAATATTAGAATATTTTTCTCTGTCTTTTACAAGAGCCTGGAAACTATTTCTGTGGTCAGCCAGAAAGCGATGGGGTACATAACTGACCATAGTCTCCAGTCTGCAAGTCCACATTCTTGTCCAGCCCACTGAAAATGAGAGGTAACTTGTTTGGCCTATTTAATTGATTGAGAATTTTGGCAAAATTTACTATACTAACAACATTTATTTTACCAAACAAGACAAATTATACTAATCAAGTTATACATCGAATTCCCCCCTGACAATGCCGGGAAGCAATACATTGCGGTGACGTGATTTGCAGCTGGCGAGATGTGTGCTGTGGAGGAGGTGAGGCGTGGAGGCGGCACCTGTGAATCCATCGCGGCCACGAAACAAATGCAAAAATCTCACGGTCTAGCGATCAGGCAGACCGATCGCAATTTATTTTCTACCACAGCCCTTAAATCACGGTTGATTTCAGTATGTGACACACCTGTTCGCTGGTCGTACCAAGGACCAATTTGGCTCACTTATACGACAGAGCGAACAAGGAGACCAAACGTCAAGACCAATAAAAAAAATAAATAAATAAAAATTAAAAAAAGAGCGAATAGTGTGCCCTCGGCAGACGAGTAGTCCGAGACATTACAAGTCACATTGTCGGTACAGTAAGAACTTCACCACAGGCTCCCTAGTCTAAACTACTTGCAAGTGAAGTCAGTCTCTCAGTCTCAGGACAGGTCCCAAGTACCAACCACACAGAGCTTCGACCAAAAGTGCTTACCAGAGCAAAGGCGCACACCCGAGTGCCTCCCACCTATCCAGAAAAACATTCCATTTTCCCGCAAAGTGCACGAACGACACTGCCTTCACACCGTCTTGAGCCAATCACAAGGCTCTAGAGACGCTAAATCTCCCCTCCCACACGACAACACAAACTCATGTCGAACCAGGGAAAGAGTTAAGAAACCTCCGTTTCTGAAAAAAAAACCAACTACTGGCTTTTTTAAGATTTCGCAGAGGGGGAAAGGGTGATTTTCTCTAAAGTCGTGTCTCTTCCTACTGCAAAAAGCGAACAGATATCATCTCAAAGATCTTTATCTAAATCGCCTGTGCCTTGGAGCTTTTTAGTCGCAGCTATGAGGTGTAATTAAGATTCCATCTCCAAGTGCTTCTCAGAAGCCGGAGTTTTCTTATACAACAGGGGCGGCCGAGGGAAGTGGCTCACTGGTCTTCTTGCAATATCGACAAACACGAAAACATGCCAATTTTTATTACATGTGGCTCTGCACACAACGCCCGGTTCATGACTCCCCTGTGCAGACCCATTTCTTTAGGCCGCCGCGCTGGCCCAGGCTTCTGCTGGAGCCGCAGCAGGTATCGTGGTATTCTTTTGCTGGAGCCCTGTCCTGGTGAGGGGCTGATCTGCCTGCCCTGTTCGGCTGTGGACCTGTTCGGAAGATTTACTAAGGGATGGGCAAGAAGCCAGTTGCTTTCAAGTTGCAACAAGCCGTTTCTACGAGCTAAGAATCATAAAAATACCTCATGCTTTCAGCGCCCTACCAGGCTCCATCAACGTCTGCTCAGGCCGTTAACTTTCTGTTGTCTAGCTATAGGTGCGTCAAGATGTAATAAAATCTTTAGTAATTCTCCATATGCGAAAAATATATGAGAGAGTAACTTGTCGTATCCCAAAAGAAATTATTATTTCATTACTCAGTGGGGTCAGGAACTATGATAATAAATGAAGAATTTGAGTTCTAATTCTGACCAAAAGCCGGCCGCTGTGGCCGAGCGGTTCTAGGCGCTTCAGTCTGGAACCATGCGACCGCTACGGTCGCAGGTTCGAATCCTGCCTCGGGCATGGATGTGTGTGATGTCCTTAGGTTAGTTAGGTTTAAGTAATTTTTGAGTTTCTCCCGGCGTATTTGATAATCAAAATATCCACGGGTGTGCTGCCGGTCTATAGTCCGTTGGACACTATAGACCGGCAGCACACCCGTGGATATTTTGATTAGGTTTAAGTAGTTCTAAGTTCTAGGAGACTGATGACCTCAGATGTTAAGTCCCATAGTGCTCAGAGCCATTTGAACCAAAGCCACACACTGTATAAGCAGTGACATATCTCAGATAAAATTTATCGGCAGCCTTCAGACTTAGTGCCACAAATTTTGTCGTTGATTGCATGCTTTTTGGTTAAACATTAAGGTGTGCAGAAATATTGGTACACTTTTTCAATAGAAGTGTGCACTTCGACTGTAGAATTTATAAATATTATATCGAAAGTGTCTGAATTGGACACTGTAACATAATATTTATCAATGTTTCAGTCTCGGAGGGAGTAACCCGTGTACGCTATGTTATCAAAAGTATCCGGACACCCCCCCAGAACATCCATTTTTCATATTAGGTGTATTGTGCTGCCACATACTGACAAATACCCCATATTAGCGACCTCAGTAGTCCTTAGACATCATGGGAGCAGAATGGGGCGCTCCGCGGAAGTCACGGACTTCGAACGTGGTCAGGTGATTGGGTGTCACTTGTGTCAGACGTCTGTACGCGAGATTTCCACACTCCTAAACATCCCTAGGTCCACTGTTTCCGATGTGATGCTGAAGTGGAAACGTGAATGGACACGTACAGCACAAAAGCGTACAGGCCCACCTCGTCTGTTGACTGACAGAGACCGCCGACGGTTGAAGAGGGTCATAATGTGCAATAGGCAGACATCTATTTACACCATCACACAGGAATTCCAAACTGCATCAGCATCCACTGCAAGTACTATGACAGTTAGGCGAGAGGGGAGAAATCTTGGATTTCATAGTCAAGAGGCTGCTCAAATGGCTCTGAGCACTATGGGACTTAACGTCTGAGGTCATCAGTCCCCTAGAACTTAGAACTACTTAAACCTAAGGACATCACACACATCCATGCCCGAGGCAGGATTCGAACCTGCGACCGTAGCGGTCGCGCGGTTCCAGACTGAAGCGCCTAGAACCGCTCGGCCACTTCGGCCGGCAAAAGGCTGCTCATAAGCCACACTCACGCCGGTAAATGCCAAACGACGCCTCGCTTGGTGTAAGGAGCGTACACATTGGACGATTGAACAGTTGAAAAACGCTGTGTGGAGTGAGGAATCACGGTACACAACGTGGCGATCCGATGGCAGGGTGTGGGTATGACCGGGAAACGTCATCTGCCAGCGGGTGCAGTGCAAACAATACAATTCGGAGGCGGTGGTGTTATGGTGTGGTTGTGTTTTTCATGGAGGAGCCTGTACCCCTTTGTTGTTTTGCGTGGCACTGTCACAGAACAGGCCGACATTGATTTTTTAAGCACCTTCATTCTTCCCACTGCTGAAGAGCAATTCGTTGATTGCGATTGCATCTTTCAACACGATTGAGAACCTGTTCATAACGCACGGCCTATGGCGGAGTGGTTACACGACAATAAAATTCCTGTAATGGACTGGTCAGCACAGAGTCCTGACCTGAATCCTATAGAACACCTTCGGGATGTTTTGGAACGCCGACTTCGTGCCAGGCCTCACCGGCTGACATCGATACCTCTCCTCCGTGCAGCACTCCGTGATGAATGGGCTGTCATTCGCCCAGAAGCCTTCCAGCACCTGAATAAGCGTATGCCTCCGAGAGTGGAAGCTGTCGTCAAGGCTAAGGGTGGATCAACACAACATTGAATTCCAGCATTAACGATGGAGGGCGCTACGAACTTCTAAGTTAATTTCAGCCAGGTGTCCAAATACTCCTGACCATACAGTTTATATATTCCATGTGCTGTATTTCTTTGCTTTATTAAGCACCTTGTCTTTCAGTTGCCCAAGGAATAGCTTTTATTTTTATCTTTACAGTTGATATCTCCTTTAGGTTTTCGTAAAATGCAGTAAGTCTTCAGGCGAAATTTTGTCTTCTTCGACCTTTTTCCCATCTTACTTTACCAAGCCATTGGAAAGATTTTGTAGTAAATTAACCCTGCCAGAGCAGTTGAAACTGCAAGACGGGACGAATGACATTCCACTTGTTCAATGCAAAGAACAGAAATATCTCCGCTACAGATATTTGGCTTCTTGGTATCACAGTTCCTGAAACATTTGTAGCAAAAGCAATTACACTTCTGCGCATGCTTAGATTGTGGTACGTTCTCGTGAAAAGAGATACAGACAACATATTTTACCAAAATGCTTTCACTGTAGTCGGAGACTAGAAAAAGTTTTGCAACTTATGGTCCACATCATGCGAAGACGACGGGGAACATGCTTCGAACTAGCGTTATTACGCTGACCGAGTCACATCAGAGTTAGGTGCCAGCTTTCCCCTCTATATAATACTTTTAGATGGACTTACGCAGACCACATGTATAATTACTGTGGATACCCTAAAATCACGCATGTCGAAAACTGGCTTTAGCTTACGCTGATAGCGGATATGTACAGCCTTTTCGTCGCAGACTAGACAAGTGCAGTGACAGGTATCTTGCCAACAGAAGCACACTGGTGTTGTGGCCAAGTGCTGGGAAAGTCATTTGAGGTCTCAGTCCCCGTTAATATCCTAGAATCCTACCGGGCTGGGACAAGCCCGTTTGCCAGAAGGGATGGCGACCCCCTGAAGTTTTCTATGGACTACCCAGTTCGTCGTTCGAGGGTAACCAACTTTTACTTGTTCACTCTGACTGGCTTTTCCTTGTTTTTACTAGAGGTCAGCCAGCTACAAGTACAAGGGAATAACCTTTATCGTTTTTCAGCTAATTATCGTTGTAAGTGGTATTTTGTGTCCTGATCTCATTATAGTTTTACTAAAGCATGAAGAAAGGACATGAAAGTACATATTAACACGAATGTGCCTTTGCGTGATTTTTATTATCTGTTCTAAAGCAGTCTCTAATGTATGAGCAAGGGCCATTGTTATAAGAGGATTGGTTATGTGAAAAGTTTTATTCGTCACATTAAGGATTCAGTTAACCCGCCTGGGTAGCCGAGAGCGTTAACGCGCTGCTTCCTTGACTCGGATAGGCGCACCGGCCCCGGATCGAATCCGCCAGGCGGATTAACGACGTGGGCCGATGTGGCGGCCAGCCTGGATGTGGTTTTCAGGCGGTTTTCCACATCCCGCTAGGCGAATACCGGGCTGGTCCCCATGTTCCGCCTCAGCCACACAGCTTGCAGACATCTGAACACTTTCGCACTATTCCATGGATTACACTCGTCGCAGACAGTTGGGGTACACTAATTCCTCCCCAGGGGGTACAGGGTGGCGGCAGGAAGAACATCCGGCCACCCCTTAAACATTAACTTGCCAATCCGATTAACAATGGCTGACCCTGCGGGACAAGGCTCAAGCGATAGAATAGAATTAAGGATTCGTTTTTTTTTTTTTTTCAGGGCGCTGATAACCTTTCTGCCGACGGTCTGAAACCAACAACATCATCGAATGAGTCTAATGGACGTGCGCTGACTGCGGAAATATGTGGTAGCGGTATCAGGTATGTTTCCTCGCCAGTCACTCTTGAAACGCGGGAAGAGAAATTCCACCGACACAGTTACTCTTATACGAGTACCACATGATTCAAGGAATTTGGAATTTTGCTTCATCGATTTAGAAAAGGCATTTGACAATGTGGTTTGGGACAAGCTGGCGACTATTATGAGGGAAAAGAGAGTGGACTGGAAAACCAGAAGACTTATAAACTCATTGTACCTTAATCAAAAAGTTTCAGTTAAAGTGAGAGGAGAAAGTACAAACTGGATCAGACTAGGGAAAGGATTAAGACAAGGATGCTGTTTATCACCTACTCTTTTCAACCTGTACTTGGAAAATATGATTGACCAATGCTCATTAGATGACAAAGGAGTAGAAATTGGAGTAAGAAGAGTAGGGTGCTTGAGATTTGCTGATGACATGGTCCTTCTAGCCACAGGGGAAAAAGAATTACAGGATTTGGTGGACACCATTGCAACTAACGGAAAAAAATATGGAATGAAAATTAACACAAATAAAACAAAAGTGTTGGCAATAGGAGGAAATAAGGAAATAAAAATTGTGCTGAATGGTGAAACACTAGAACAGGTGCAAAATTTTAAGTATCTTGGAAGCAGGATAGACACCGACTGGAAGTGCACCACAGAAATTAAAACAAGGATAGCAATGGCAAAAGAGGCGTTTTATAAGAAAAGGAGAATCTTCTGCAGCGGTATGGACAGGGAACTCAGAAAGAGACTCATAAAATGTCTTGTATGGAGTGTTCTTCTATATGGCGCTGAAACATGGACTATGAGGAAAAAAGACAGAGAAAGGCTGGAGGCTTTTGAGATCTGGACATGGCGGAAGATGGAAGGAATAAGTTGGATGGACAGAGTAAAAAATGAAGAGGTACTGAGAAGAGTGGGAGAGAAAAGGCAGTTACTAGATGTAATAAAGAGAAGAAAAAGAAATTGGATTGGGCATATATTAAGAAAGAATGACGGACTGATAAAAACAGTTTTAGAAGGTTATGTAGAAGGGAAAAGGAAGCGAGGAAGGAAGAGATTCCAGATACTGGATGACATGATGGACGGTACAACATACAGCAGCCTTAAGAAGGAAGCAATGGATCGCAGAAAATGGAGAGGCAAAGGACCTGCTAATATAGCAGATAACTGATGATGATGACCTGGTCTTATAGTGTCCGTAACCTCCTGAGTTGTTCATGCAGCTATTGTAATGAACTCGCCAGGGCCAGTGCGTCTCGCAACGCACACGTGTCCACATCCGCTTAGGTCTCGCTCAGTTTCTTGACAGAGTTTAGTAGTGCCTCACTGCAGCCAGAAACATTTCATTTGATCAATAAACTTCAACCAAAAGTTTTATTTTAGTTTATGTTCTGTGTAATCCTTGAAAAAGCAAACGAATTTCTTTAAGAAAAACATTTTTTGGTGTAAATCACATTAAATTATTTTTCTTTATTAATTATTTTATTTTTAGAAATCAAATGCAAGTAAGCGAACAAGCCGTCTTTCGAATAGTATACCTTTGATTTGAATAGCACATTATGTTTCAGAATCACTGACAAAAATCAGCAGTTTTCCACAGCTACCACTCATTGTTAAAAAGTCAGAATTACCACGAAAACTATACACCGGAATTACAGCCGGCCGTTGTGGCCGAGCGGTTCTAGGAGCTTCAGTCTGGAACCGCGCGACTGCTACGGTCGCAGGTTCGAATCCTGCCTTGGGCATGGATGTGTGTGATGTCCGTAGGTTCGTTAGGTTTAAGTAGTTCTAAGTTCTAGGGGACTGATGACCTCCGATGTTACAATGTTAAATCCCATAGTGCTCAGAGCCATTTGAACCATTTTTGAACCGGAATTACACGGCCAACGTGCAATAACAACTCACAGACGGCAGGTAGCAGCTCTCATTCCAAATTAAATGGTTCAAATGGCTCTGAGCACTATGGGACTCAACTGCTGAGGTCATTAGTCCCCTAGAACTGAGAACTAGTTAAACCTAACTAAACTAAGGACATCACAAACATCCATGCCCGAGGCAGGATTCGAACCTGCGACCGTAGCGGTCTTGCGGTTCCAGACTGCAGCGCCTTTAACCGCAAGGCCACTTCGGCCGGCCATTCCAAATTAATAATATAAGTGTAGACCATATGTGGCTTAAATTCAGAGAAATAGTATCGGCAGTAATTGAGAGATTTATACCAAATAAATTAACAAACGGCGAAGCTGATCCTTATTGGTACACAAAACGGGTAAGAACACTGATGCAGAAACAACGAAACAAACATGCCAAATTTAAACAGACGCAAAATCGCCAAGATTGGCGGTCTTTTACTGAAGCTCGAAATTTGGCGCGGATTTCAGTGCGAGATGCTTATAGGCCTAACAGTTTCCACAACGAAACTTTGTCTCGAAACATGGCAGAAAATCCAAAGAGATTCTGGTCTTATGCGAAGTATGTTAGCGGCAAGAAACAATCAATGCCTTCTCTGCGCGATAGCAATGGAGATACTATCGAAGACAGTGCTGCCAAAGCAGAGTTACTAAACACAGCCTTCCGAAATGCCTTCACAAAAGAAGACGAAGTAAATATTCCCCAATTCGAATCGAGAACAGCTGCCAATATGAGTAACGTAGAAGTAAATATCCTCGGAGTAGTGAAGCAACTTAAATCACTTAATAAAAGGAAGTCTTCTGGTCCAGACTGTATACCAATTAGGTTCCTATCGGAGTATGGCGATGCATTAGCTCCATACTTGATAATCGTATACAACCGTTCGCTCGACGAAAGATCCCTACCCAAAGACTGGACAGCTGCACAGATCACACCAATATTCAAGAAAGGTAGTAGGAGTAATCCACTAAATTACAGGCCCATATCGTTAACGTCGATATGCAGCAGCATTTTGGAACATATATTGTGCTCGGACATTATGGATTACCTCGAAGAAAACGGCCTATTGACACACAGTCAGCCGGCCGCTGTGGGCGAGCGGTTCTGGCAGCTTCAGTCCGGAACCGCGCTGCTGCCAGGTCGCGGGTTCGAATCCTGCCTCGGGCATGGATGTGTGTGATGTCCTTAGGTTAGTTAGGTTTAAGTAGTTCTAGGGGACTGATGACTTCAGATGTTAAGTTCCATAGTGCTTAGAGCCATTTGACACACAGTCAACATTGTTTAGAAAACATCGTCCTTGCGAAACACAACCACCTCTTTATTCACATGAAGTGTTGAGTGCTATTGACAAGGGATTTCAGATCATTTCCGTATTCCTGGATTTCCGGAAGGCTTTTGACATTGTACCACTCAAGCGGCTGGTAGTGAAATTGCGTGCTTATGGAATATCGTCTCAGTTATGTGACTGGATCTGCGATTTCCTGTCAAAGAGGTCACAGTTCGTAGTAATTGACGGAAAGTCATCGAGTAAAACAGAAGTGATTTCTAGAGTTCCCCAAGGTAGTATTATAGGCCCTTTGCTGTTCCTTATCTATATAAACGATTTGGGAGACAATCTGAGCAGCCGTCTTCTGTTGTTTGCAGATGACGCTGTCGTTTATCGACTAATAAAGTCATCAGAAGATCAAAACAAACTGCAAAACGATTTAGCAAACATATCTGAGAGGTGCGGAAAGTGGCAGTTGACCCACAGTAACGAAAAGTGTGAGGTCATCCACATGAGTACTAAAAGGAACTCGTTAAACTTCGGTTACACGATAAATCAGTCTAATCTAAAATCCGTAAATTCAACTAAATACCAAGATATTACAATTACGAAAGACTTAAATTGGAAGCAACACACAGAAAATGTTGTGCGGAAGGCTAACCAAAGACTGCGTTTTATTGGCAGGACACTTAGAAAATGTAACAGACCTACTAAGGAGACTGCCTACACTACGCTTGTCCGTCCACTTTTAGAATACTGCTGCGCGGTGTGGGATCCTTACCAGACAGGACTGACGGAGTACAACGAAAAAGTTCAAAGAAAGGCAGCACGTTTTGTATTATAGCGAAATGTGGGAGAGAGTGTCACAGAAATGATTCAAGCTTTGGGCTGGATATCATTAAAAGAAAGGCGTTTTCCGTTGCGACGGAATCTTGTCACGAAATTCCAATCACCAACTTTCTCCTCCGAATGCGAAAATTTTTTGTTGACACCGACCTACATAGGAACTATCACAACGATAAAATAAGGGAAATCAGAGCTCGTACGGAAAGATATAGGTGTTCATTCTTTCCGCGCGCTATACAAGATTGTAATAATAGAGAACTGTGAAGGTGGCTCCATGAATCCTCTGCCAGGCACTTAAATGTGATTTGCAGAGTATCTATGTGGATGTAGATGTAGCAATGAAGAGATATAAAGCGGGAATGGAGGACGCGGAAAACAGTGTCGTCGTTGATGTAAAGCGAAAACGAAGCGATTTCATCTAACGTCCAAAAGAGCATGGTCAATGCCTTACGGGTCAAGGGTGGAAGCATTCCCGAAACGGCTACGTTTGTAAACCGTTGGAGTGCCACCCTGTTTAAAATATACCGCCCACGGAAAAAATGGCGTATCCAAAACTGGCGCCGAGGCAAGTGAGATACAGCATGGGCCCTAGATTACAGGTATGAACGATAGTTGCTGAGATGTGTACGGACGAATAGACGTGCAACTGTACAGCAACTGACCGCTAAGATGAACCAGCGGCTGCCAACAGTGTCTGCTGAACGACCGTTCAGCGAACGTTGGCTGCGTAAGGCCTCCGCAGTTGGCACCTGGTTAATTGCACTCACGCTGACTGCCGTTCATTGGCGACGAAGGCTGGAATTTTCCCGCCAGTACAACACCTGGACGCACCTTGAGTGGCAGCAGGTGATCTTTTCAGATAACAAATAGCCGTTCACCATGAAATATCTGACAGCAAACACCCTGCAACAATCGTCGCAAGGGTCCGAGTGCTGTTTCAGAAATGCTCGTACAGAGCCTCCGGCCGACCACGACCCGAACCTCTGTCAAACTCAGGTGGATCGCACGTCTTCCTCAATCTACACACAGACACCACGCTCACTGATACTACACGCACCGTGCGTACGTCTGACTAGCTCATTTTTGCCATATGACATTGCTATCGCCTCGTCGATTTTATATCGGTATTAGGTCGTTGGTCATAATGTTCTGGGGATCAGTGTATGCCATCTCTCTCCCCACCCCTCCCCTCCCCCAAACCTCTCTCCACCCTACTCCCCTCTCCCCCTCATTTCCTCCAACTCCCCTCAGTCCTCCCCAACCCCCCGGCCTTTCCAGCAAGTGACTCACCTCTAAGTACTCACCAGGTGCATTCATCAACAAAATATGGAAAAGAGCGTATCGCATTATTGGCCGGGAAGCACCATCCGAGGAAGTTCGGCCGCCGAGTGCAAGTCTTATTTCAGTCGACGCCACATTGGGTGATTTGCATGCCGGTGATGAGGATAAAATGATGAGGACAACACAATACCCAATACACGAGCGGAAAAAATACCCAACCCGGCAGGGAATCGAACCCAGGCGCACTGCATTGGAGGCAAGTACGTAACCACCTAGCTAAGCAGGTGGACGATTTATCAACAAATGCAGTGTTGCGCGGACTTTTTTTTTTTTGGTCATCAGTCTGCTGACTGGTTTGATGCGGCCCGCCACGAATTCCTTTCCTGTGCTAACCTCTTCATTTCAGAGTAGCACTTGCAACCTACGTCCTCAATTATTTGCTTGACGTATTCCAATCTCTGTCTTCCTCTACAGTTCTTGCCCTCTACAGCTCCCTCTAGTACCATGGAAGTCATTCCCTCATGTCTTAGCAGATGTCCTATCATCCTGTCCCTTCTCTTTATCAGTGTTTTCCACATATTCCTTTCCTCTCCGATTCTGCGTAAAACCTCCTCATTCCTTACCTTATCAGTCCACCTAATTTTCAACATTCGTCTATAGCACCACATCTCAAATGCTTCGATTCTCTTCCATCCCGGTTTTCCCACAGTCCATGTTTCACTACCATACAATGCTGTACTCCAGACGTACATCCTCAGAAATTTCTGCCTCAAATTAAGGCCGGTATTTGATATTAGTAGACTTCTCTTGGCCAGAAATGCCTTTTTTGCCATAGCGAGTCTGCTTTTGATGTCCTCCTTGCTGCGTCCGTCATTGGTTATTTTACTGCCTAGGTAGCAGAATTCCTTAACTTCATTGACTTCGTGACCATCAATCCTGATGTTAAGTTTCTCACTGTTCTCATTTCTACTACTTCTCATTACCTTCGTCTTTCTCCGATTTACTCTCAAACTATACTGTGTACTCATTAGACTGTTCATTCCGTTCAGCAGATCATTTAATTCTTCTTCACTTTCACTCAGGATAGCAGTGTCATCAGCGAATCGTATCATTGATATCCATTCACCTTGTATTTTAATTCCACTCCTGAACCTTTCTTTTATTTCCATCATTGCTTCCTCGATGTACAGATTGAAGAGTAGGGGCGAAAGGCTACAACCTTGTCTTACACCCTTCTTAATACGAGCACTTCGTTCTTGATCGTCCACTCTTATTATTCCCTCTTGGTTGTTGTACATATTGTATATGACCCGTCTCTCCCTACAGCTTACCCGTACTTTTTTCAGAATCTCGAACAGCTTGCACCATTTTATATTGTCGAACGCTTTTTCCAGGTCGACAAAACCTATGAAAGTGTCTTGATTTTTCTTTAGCCTTGCTTCCATTATTAGCCGTAACGTCAGAATTGCCTCTCTCGTCCCTTTACTTTTCCTAAAGCCAAACGGATCGACACCTAGCGCATTCTCAATTTTCTTTTCCATTCTTCTGTATATTATTCTTGTAAGCAGCTTCGATGCATGAGCTGTTAAGCTGGTTGTGCGATAATTCTCGCACTTGTCAGCTCTTGCCGTCTTCGGAATTGTGTGGATGATGCTTTTCCGAAAGTCAGATGGTATATCGCCAGACTCATGTATTCTACACACCAACGTGAATAGTCGTTTTGTTGCCACTTCCCCCAATGATTTTAGAAATTCTGATGGAATGTTATCTATCCCTTCTGCCTTATTTAACCGTAAGTCCTCCAAAGCTCTTTTAAATTCCGATTCTACTACTGGATCCCCTATCTCTTCTAAATCGACTCCTGTTTCTTCTTCTATCACATCAGACAAACCTTCACCCTCATAGAGGCTTTCAATGTATTCTTTTCACCTATCTGCTCTCTCCTCTGCATTTAACAGTGGAATTCCCGTTACACTCTTAATGTTACCACCGTTGCTTTTTTTAATGTCACCAAAGGTTGTTTTGACTTTCCTGTATGCTGAGCCTGTCCTTCCGACAATCATATCTTTTTCGATGTCTTCACATTTTTCCTGCAGCCATTTCGTCTTAGCTTCCCTGCACTTCCTATTTATTTCATTCCTCAGCGACTTGTATTTCTGTATTCCTGATTTTCCCGGAACATGTTTGTACTTCCTCCTTTCATCAATCAAAAAATGGTTCAAATGGCTCTGAGCACTATGGGACTTAACTACTGTGGTCATCAGTCCCCTAGAACTTAGAACTACTTAAACCTAACTAACCTAAGGACATCACACACATCCATGCCCGTGGCAGGATTCGAACCTGCGACCGTAGCAGCCGCGCGGTTCCGGACTGCGCGCCTAGAACCGCTAGACCACCGCGGCCGGCTTTCATCAATCAACTGAAGTATTTCTTCTGCGCAGACTTAACATGTGGATACCAGTAGGAGTCTGTGATCGTGTTACTGACAGAAGCAATTGTTATGCAGGTGGTAAGTAAAAGGTGAACGGTCATAAGTGGTATTTTCATGGTTATCTACTCTTATAACACGAATGTACACTACTGGCCATTAAAATTGCTACACCACGAAGATGACGTGCTACAGACGCGAAATTTAACCGATAGGGAGAAGATGCTGTGATATGCAAATGACTTTTCAGAGCATTGACACAAAGTTGGCGCCGGTGGCGACACCTACAACGTGCTGACATGAAGAAAGTTTCCAACCCATTTCTCATACACAAACAGCATTTGACTGGCGTTGCCTGGTGAAACGTTGTTGTGATGCCTCGTGTAAGGAGGAGAAATGCGTACCATCACGTTTCCGACTTTGATAAAGGTCGAATGGTAGCATATCGAGATTGCGGTTTATCATATTGTGACATTGCTGCTCGCGTTGGTCGAGATCCAATGACTGTTAGCAGTATATGGAATCGGAGGGTTCACGAGGGTAATACGGAACGCCGTGCTGGATGCTAACGGCTTCGTATCACTTGCAGTCGAGATGACATGCATCTTATCCGCATGGCTGGAACGGATCGTGCAGCCATTTCTCGATCCCTGAGTCAACAGATGGGGACGTTTGCAAGACAACAACCAACTTCACGAAAAGTTCGACGACGTTTGCAGCAGCATGGACTATCAGCTCGGAGACCACGGTTGCGGTTACCCTTGACGCTGCATCACAGACAGGAGCGCCTGCGATGGTGTACTCAACGACGTACCTGGGTGCACGAATGGCAAAACGTCATTTTTTCGGATGAATGCAGGTTCTGTTTACAGCATAATGATGGTCGCATCCGTGTTTGGCGACATCGCGGTGAACGCATATTGGAAGCGTGTATTCGTCACTTTTAGTGAGCAGTAGTGTACAGCATGTCGTCTGCATTGTGGCTGTACTGCCATTTAAATGCGGCGCGTTCGTAGTTTTCCCCTCTTCCCCATACTCACGCACAGACAGCGTGGTGTGGCAGTGAGATCAGCGACGCCGAGCAGTTTTGCCCTTGTGCCGGGTCTCGGCCCACGAGCCGAAATATTGGGTGTCCCTGAACTAACTGAACTAATCATAATCAGTTTCGTTTGTTGCCAGTTATCAGTGAATCAGTATATCTTTGGTGAACTCTTGCGGGACATACTACCAGCTTCGCACACGGACCGTGAAACTAGTTCTGAAAAATCACCCTGTTTAATAGCTGGATTTTCCGAGAAGCAGCACTTTCAGATGTAGGTCATCAGTAATCAAACTCCAGAATGAGATTTTCACTCTGCAGCGGAGTGTGCGCTGATATGAAACTTCCTGGCAGATTAAAACTGTGTGCCCGACCGAGACTCGAACTCGGGACCTTTGCCTTTCGCGGGCAAGTGCTCTACCATCTGAGCTACCGAAGCACGACTCACGCCCGGTGCCCACAGCTTTACTTCTGCCAGTATCTCGTCTCCTACCTTCCAAACTTTACAGAAGCTCTCCTGCGAACCATGCAGAACTAGCACTCCTGAAAGAAAGGATATTGCGTGAGTCGTGCTTCGGTAGCTCAGATGGTAGAGCACTTGCCCGCGAGAGGCAAAGGTCCCGAGTTCGAGTCGCCGACGGGCACACAGTTTTAATGTGCCAGGAAGTTTCATATCAGCGCACACTCCGCTCCAGAGTGAAAATCTCATTCTGGAAACATCCCCCAGGCTGTGGCTAAGCCATGTCTCCGCAATATCCTTTCTTTCAGGAGTGCTAGTTCTGCATGGTTCGCAGGACAGCTTCTGTAAAGTTTGGAAGGTAGGAGACGAGATACTGGCGGAAGTAAAGCTCTGGGTACCGGGCGTGAGTCGTGCTTCCGTAGCTCAGATGGTAGAGCAGTTGCCCGTGAAAGGCAAAGGTCCCGAGTTCGAGTCTTGGTCGGGCACACAGTTTTAATCTGCCAGGAAGTATCAGTAACCAAACTATCGAAGAGTGCCCACGGGGATCCATCCGTAGGCGGTACCACTGTTTCATATCGGCACCAGACCACACATTATTCAGGTCACAATAGATAAAAATACACTACTGGCCATTAAAATTGCGACACCAAGAAGAAATGCAGGTGATAAACGGGTATTCATTGGACAAATATATTATACTAGAACTGACATGTGATTACATTTTCACGCAATTTTGGTGCGTAGATCCTGAGGAATCAATACCCAGAACAACCACCTCTGGCCGTAATAACGGCCTTGATACGCCTGGGCATTTAGTCAAACAGAGCTTGGATGGCGTGTACAGGTACAGCTGTCCATGCAGCTTCAACACGATACCACAGTTCATCAAGAGTAGTGACTGGCGTATTGTGACGAGCCAGTTGCTCGGCCACCATTGACCAGACGTTTTCAATTGGTGGAGAACGTTCTGGCCAGGGCAGCAGTCAAACATTTTCTGTATCCAGAAAGGCCCGCACAGGACCTGCAACATGCGGTCGTGCATTATCCTGCTGAAATGTTGGATTTCGCAGGGATCGAATGAAGGGTAGAGCCACTGGTCGTAACATATCTGAAATTTAACGTCCACTAAACAAATTGCCGTCAATACGAAAAAGAGGCGACCGAGACGTGTAAACAATGGCACCCCATACCATCGCGCCGGCTGATACGCCAGTATGGCGACGACGAATACACGCTTCCAATATGCGTTCACCGCGATGTCGCCAAACACGGATGCGACCATCATTATGCTGTAATCAGAACCTGCATTCATCCGAAAAAATGACGTTTTGCCATTCGTGCACCCAGGTTCGTCGTTGAGTACACCATCGCAGGCGCTCCTGTCTGTGATGCAGCGTCAAGGGTAACATCAGCCGTGGTCTCCGAGCTGATAGTCCATGCTGCTGCAAACGTCGTCGAACTTTTCGTGAAGTTGGTTGTTGTCTTGCAAACGTCCCCATCTGTTGACTCAGGGATCGAGAAATGGCTGCACGATCCGTTCCAGCCATGCGGATAAGATGCATGTCATCTCGACTGCTAGTGATACGAAGCCGTTAGCATCCAGCACGGCGTTCCGTATTACCCTCGTGAACCCTCCGATTCCATATACTGCTAACAGTCATTGGATCTCGACCAACGCGAGCAGCAATGTCACAATACGATAAACCGCAATCTCGATAAGCTACCATTCGACCTTTATCAAAGTCGGAAACGTGATGGTACGCATTTCTCCTTTTTACATGAGGCATCACAACAACTTTTCACCAGGCAACGCCGGTCAACTGGTGTTTGTGTATGAGAAATCGGTTGGAAACTTTCCTCATATCAGCACGTTGTAGGTGTGTGAATGCTCTGAAACGCTATCCATTTGCATATCACAGCCTCTTCTTCCTGTCGGTTAAATTTCGCGTCTGTAGCACGTCATCTTCGTGGTGTAGCAATTTTGATGGCCAGTAGTGTATATTTCACATTTATCAACGACACGGATCACAATCATAACAAATGTTCAGTATATTTAATTATTTTTGGCGCTCTGAAGACAAGACTAGTTTCTATCCTGTACAAATTGTCGGCATACTAACAGACGAAGACAATTTCACACAGTTCCGCTCTCAATTTGCCACGTAATCGTGACTTATTTAGTTTCATAATCTAATAAAGGTCTTTCATAGATATACGTCGATCGAAATATTGTAACACTTCTGTAACCTCGGTATGGAGCCATGGGAACTCTATTAGTGGAGAGTAATGCAGACGTTCTGGACAGTTTTAACGTAAAAACATTTGTCATTGTAACGGGAATTTTCTTGCAAGTCAGTTACATCTGCTCATGCACAGGGGACCTTTCAACTGAAACGGCAAACAGTCTCGAAAAAAGGTCGATAACAACTGTAAGACTGAAAGTGTCCTCAAAACCTTTATAACACTTTCCTTGCAATATTTTCAAGGCCACAATGAATTCTTCAAACCTCGCATTTTCTTTAACGCCAGTGAGCTTAGGGTACTGGACTGTCTTTGTCAGAGCGTGTCCCTTCTCCAACGGGATTTTCTATTTAAATGCATCCCCATCAAATCAAGAAGAATTTACCTCGATATGTCTTACCGTATTCAGGGTGCAGTGAAGTCCACCTAAAATGTTATCTCTGCAATCCATTCCACATGTTATAATTTTCGCTCCAGCTCTCAATTTTCCTTCATAAATTCAATAATAGCGAGTTTTAAATCGAAAAACAATGCTGAGCATGACCCTTGACTTAACCAATGTACTTTGCAGTAATATATGAAGTCTCCGTAGTCTTCGTTAGTTTCATTGAAAACTGTTGCAAGTGACAATGGAATAATGCATGTGACTTCAGAAATTTTACTGCTCATACCACCAATTCCTTCACGTGCTCAATGCCTGCAAATTTAGGACAAAGTGTTTCTTGATGTACAGAGGGGTGAATCCCTTCTGTCGATCACAGTAATTTTTGGCTCTTTCATTGTCAACTAAATCATTACATTCTTTCTGGGCGGTACTGTAATGTCGTTGCATAGCAAATACGCAGTACGCACCGCTTATGCAAATTGGCGATTCTCATCCCTCTCTTCTGACATTCTCATTCACTTTAAGAGATTCTATAGATGGCCAGACTGCCTCTTTTTGTGCGAACAGCCAGACCTGTGAAAGTCCTTCATGCCACGAACAAGCAGCGAAGAGTTAACAGCGCTGACACCACAATTCTGCCGAACTCAGAGAGTTGTGCCGACCGAAGAATGCCACACCGCCATGCTAAACGAAATATCGCGCTGTTCTGGGTACTCACGAGAAGGACAATCAAAGCCGAGCGACAGGTCGGACCTTGCCCCCCACGTGGCCCACAAACGCTGCACTTGTGAAGTCTGGCGCGCCCTGAATTAAAAAGTACACCTTGAAAATGAAATGAATTTAAATATTAGCCAGTACACTTGTAGCTTTTATCGACTGTGTAGAAACAGAGATCTCTGATTCTCTCCCACTTGGGCGTTCCTTGCCTTACAGGACATTAATGGAATCCGATCAGCTTATTTACGCCAAGCTTTCAGGAAAGACAGAACGCAAGGGTTGCTTGCTGACCGAGACAGATGAAGGCTGATTGAAAATGTAATTACTTTAAAAATACTGAATTCATTCAACCGAATTTTTTGACAAAAATTTGGAAAAGTTATTTCAAAAGTTATTGCATCCATTTCTTTTTTGATTTTGCAATGTCATCAATCACTCAATGAATTAGTACTTTAAGGTTCTGAGTGAATCAAAGGTGACTTAGACAAGTGGACTAATAAAAGAAACAATAATAATTTCGTGTGTCGTAAAGGCCTGGTGCATGTCTTTCAATTGGACGTCACTTTGGCGACTTGCGTGTCCCTTACCTATCCCAGTTATTCAACTGGGGAAAGGGGATCTAATGTTTGACGTGGAATCCAAACCATGTGTCGTTGTTGGTGACTCCTCACACAGCTGAAAGGTGAACCTAGGTTAAAATACAGACTGAAAAACCCGTCGTTCGATCGAGATTCGATCACGCGACCGCTCGGTTTCCAGGCACGCGCTTTAACACATTTTTTCATATTTTTTAATTACGAGTACAATATTTGTTGCAACAATCAACATAAGCAAACATACAATTAGAAATCCTGTGAAGTACATGTAAACACACGTTCTCCCCCACTATTCTCTCGGATGTCGTATACGCAAAATAACATAACCGACACTGAAAAACCTATATACCTTAAAAAAGGAAAAAAGTGAGCTGAATTCAATCCAGCAACGACGGAAACCAAACACTAACCACTTTTTCTTAAAACAAAAAGTAAAACGCAATTTGAAATTATAAAACGAAGAAAACATCACACCCAGACGCGTAAGTGAACTCTCCAACTCGACCCCTGCAACGCAGAATTCTACCCACTGCACTTTTTTTATACTATACGCCTATACTGTTAAGTGTCCACTATTCATCAGCCAGCGCTGTAAGCCGTGTCGTTTCTCATATGAGTGTTGTTATGCATTTGTGGAACACAGCATGCCAACGCAAGCCGCATCCGAGCTCAGCTAATGCCCTGTCGGTAAAACGTAAGGTTGAACATGTTGGAAAGGAGTCCTGAAAGAGGGGCTGTTGTCGACTGCACTGCACTGCACCAGTACGCAGAATGCATATACTGGCGAAACGCCAAATGATCGTCTCCCCATCACCGGTCGTATTGGTTCGGTATTAATACTATTTTACCCACCTTAAAGTCTTCTGGCACAGTTCTCCCTTGCATTAGCCCGTTTAACATCGCCGTAAGCGTCGCATCCAAGAGCGGACATAAAAGTCCAAAGAAGACCATCTGGACAAGGTGAACTACGGGAGGGAGAGGCAACAGTAAGAGCAAGCACTCTATCTGCAGCATAGGCCAACCAGAAATTCAGAATTCGGGGCAGGCGTAATCTTCCGGCGCTGCGCTTCCCCACCGCCAGGCGTGAACCACGCGGAGGCGCCCAGACGGAGGCTGTGGGAGGGGGTAACGACTGTAAAGAGTCAGCATCCACCACAGATCAATCAGACTCCAGGAAAGCCTAAAGATGACAAGAAGTCGGCTTGCCGAAATATCGCGTCTTTTGGATGACGCCACCCGGCTGAAAACCCGAGAAAGATTCAAGATTTCCGTACGCGCGGCAAACCTAAAATCACATGTCAAGTACCACTGCGGGCCAGAGACGCACATCAAAATCAAGAAGCTTGACAAGCCTCTGGTCAGGAAAGAGCGCCTATTGGCCTCCCTTGTCTTTCTATTGTTATGCTGAGAGGACCGAACCATACCATCTTATGCGTAGATCGTTCATCATACCAGAACCGCAGCCGCCGACCACATCACTAGAAAAGCCAACCTGGCCCTGGTTAGGGAGAGGATCAAGTACACTCGATGCAGACTCGACGAGATATAAAGAGAACTCTTCTCACTTCGCTAACAACTGGCCTGGGCACTCTCCCCTGACTCGTGGGAGTGGATAGATGCAGTTAGCTGGCCTCAAGTCAACAGGGCATGGCAATCGGGCACTTGCAGACGAACTGCTAAATACGAACGCCTTGCAGCCAAATCACCGCAAGAACAATCTCAGAGAATGAGATATTCACTCTGCAGTGGAGTGTGCGCTGATATGAAACTTCATGGCAGATTAAAACTGTGTGCCGGACCGAGACTAGAACTCGGGACCTTTGCCTTTCGCTGGCAAGTGCTCTACCATCTGAGCTACCCAAGCACGACTCACACCCCGTCCTGACAGCTTGGAAGGTAGGAGACGAGGTACTGGCAGGAATAAAGCTGTGAGGACGGGGCGTGAGTCGTGCTTGGGTAGAGCAGTTGCCCGCGAAAGGCAAAGGTCCGGAGTTCGAGTCTCGGTCCGGCACACAGTTTTACTCTGCCAGGAAGTTTCAATCTCAGAGAAGTCCGCAAGAATCTGTTGCCTCTGTGTCCAATTGTGAGCAACAATGAATTAGCAGAACACTTGGCGCTGATGCTCAACCCCTCTGTGCGAAAAAGTCAGCGAAACATAAGAAATTCTGCGCGTGTGGTCCAGCAGCTCCAGAACATCCGCTCAGGCCAAGAAGACCTCATGGTGAGCTTCGACGTGGTACCCCTCTTTACTACGGTACCCCTAAGAGACTCACTAAACCTCATAGGAGAAAAGTTCGCATCAGCGCAAACGAAACTGTTCGAATTCGTGCTTAAGTCAGCGTACTTTCTGTTCCACGAGAACTATTCTGAACAAGCAGATGGGGTAGCGATGGCCTGCCCGCTATCACCAGTAGTGGTCCATATGTTTGTGGAGGCTTGTGAAGTAGAAGCTGTCGAGTCGGCAGCCTACAAGCGCTCCTGCCTTTTGCGATATGTAGACGATACATTCGTAATTTGGCCGCACGGACGACACCGGCTACAAGACTTTCTGCAGCACCTGAATTTGCTACACCAGATATAAATTTCACGAAGGAGGTATAAGAAAACAACCAAGTTCCATTTCTGAATGTGCATGTCAATCGGAGACCAGATGTCACACTAGGACACATTGTCTACCGTAAACCGACGCATACAGATTTGTACCTGCATGCCTCGTGCTGCCATGCTCTTACACAGCGAGAAGAAGTTCAAAAATGGCTCTGAGCACTATGGGGCTCACTTCTGAGGTCATTAGTCCCCTAGAACTTAGAACTAGTTAAACCTAACTAACCTAAGGACATCACACACATCCATGCCCGAGGCAGGATTCGAACCTGCGACCGTAGCGGTCTCGCGGTTCCAGACTGCAGCGCCTAGAACCGCACGGCCATTTCGGCCGGCCGAGAAGACGTCCTAAGCACAGTGCTGCACAGAGCACGCGAAATCTCGGATCGTGACAGCTTAGCAGCTGAATTGCAGCACTTACAGGCCGCATTACGAACGAATGGTTACAACAACCGCGATACCAAACCTGCCCTAAGACCGAAGAAGCCGACACCGCAGTCTATCGAGGACGAAGACGAACCGGTTGCGACGTCGACTACACCATACATGGGGAACACATCGGCAAAGATCGGCAGAATACTCCAAAAACACAATGTCAAGTGCTTGTCACTCTCTCTGGATGGACGAAATCCATATTAGGATCAGTCAAGGACGAGTTAGGACTCCGGAAACGGGACTTTACCGCACCCCTAGCCAGTGCGGGAAAATGTACGAGGGTCATTCAATAACTAAAGAGACAGAGTGGTCTGGGGACAAAAACTGTGAGTAGGGCAAGTTTGGTACTTTTATGGCTTTAAGTTGGTATCACTGGAATGAGTCCTGATCAGCTGATTTATCAACATTGTTTTGTTTGTAACCTCAAAAATACAGTACAAGATGGGGAGTGTGCTTGAAACGTCCACATTAGTTGAACAACGTTCTGTTATTCGTTTTTTACTTGCTGAAGGCGAGAAACCAGTGAATATATACTGCAGAATGTCTGAAGTTTATGGTGAAGGTTATATGAAACGTACAAATTTTTAGAAGTGGGTAGAGTAGTTCAAAAACGGTCGTGACTCAGTGACTGACGAACACGGTTGTAGCTGACCTGTTGCAGTTTCAGCTCCCTCACTTGAAAGTCGAATTGATGACATTATTCGTGCCGATCGCCGTGTGACTGTGGGAATGATAGTTGATAAGGTTCAAGTTAGTACTGGTACAGTTCATAACATCTGTAACAAGCTGGAGTACCGCAAAACATGTGCAAGATGGGTCCCAAAGGAGTTGACGAGGCTACACGAGGAAACAAGGTTGAGAGTATGCACAGAGCTAAAGGAACGTTATGAAAGAGAAGGTGAGCAGATCCTAAACAAAATTTTATCTTGTGATGAAACTTGGATTCACTATTATGAGCCAGAATCAAAAAGGGGAATCATGGAGTGGAAGCACACCAACTAACCTGTCAAGAAAACATTCAAAACCTAAGCATCAGCAGTGTTTTGGGATGTTGAATGTCCCGTTTTTTGTGATTATCTCAAAGAGCAGCGTACAATGAACAGCCACTACTACTCGGATTTGCTGTTAAACGCCGGCAACGGTGGCCGAGCGGTTCTAGGCGCTGCAGTCCGGAACCGCGCGACTGCTACGGTCGCAGGTTCGAATCCTGCCTTGGGCATGTATGTGTGTGATGTCCTTAGGTTAGTTAGGTTTAAGTAGTTCTAAGTTCTAGGGGACTGATGACCTCAGATGTTAAGTCCCATAGTGCTCAGAGCCATTTGAACTATTTTTTGCTGTTAAACAAGGTAAGGCCAGCCTTGCCAGAGACACGTCGTGGATCTCAGAGGAGAGATGTGATTCTCGAGTAAGACAACGCATGTCCTCATATTGCTCGACTAACCCGTGAAACCATCGACAAAATGGGGCAGGGAGGTACTGCCTCATCCCACTTAGAGTCCTAATTTAGCACCTAGTGATTTCCATTTCTTTGGTGCACTGAAGGAGGCATTATGTGGGAAGAGGTGCTAGGACAACGAGGACATGAAAAAGTTTTGGGGCAATTGGTTCAAACATTACGCACCGGAATAAAAAAGCTTGTAGCATGTTGGAACAAGTGCATAAATGTTCAAGAGTATTACGTCGAAAAGTAGAAAAAGTATTGTTTTATAAAGATAAAAGCTTTTTTCTTCAGGCTAATTTGTCTGTTTAGTTACTGAATGACCCTCGTATGTAGGCCAGACCCCTAGACCACCCGGACAGTATAGGAGAGATGCACACTACTGGCCATTAAAATTGCTACTCCAAGAAGAAATGCAGATAATAAAAGGGTATTCATTGGACAAATATATTATACGAGAACTGACATGTGATTACATTTTCTCGCAATTGAGGTGCATAGATCCTGAGAAATCAGTACCCAGAACAACCACCTCTGACCGTAATAGCGGCCTTGATACGCCTGGACATTGAGTCAAACAGAGCTTGGATGGCGTGTACAGGTACATCTGCCCATGCAGCTTCAACACGATACCACAGTTCATCAAGAGTAGTGACTGGCGTATTGCGACGAGCCAGTTGCTCGGCCACCATTGACCAGACGTTTTCAATTGGTGAGAGATATGGAGAATGTGCTGGCCAGGGTAGCAGTCGAACATTTTCTGTATCCAGAAAGGCCCGTACAGGACCTGCAACATGCGGTCGTGCATTATCCTGCTGAAATGCAGGGTGTCGCAGGGGTCGAATGAAAGGTAGAGCCACGGGTCGTAACACATCTGAAATTTAG
Source organism: Schistocerca serialis cubense (assembly GCF_023864345.2). Classification (NCBI taxonomy): domain Eukaryota; kingdom Metazoa; phylum Arthropoda; class Insecta; order Orthoptera; family Acrididae; genus Schistocerca; species Schistocerca serialis. The sequence continues at coordinate 858,227,317 of NC_064640.1, read as the reverse complement.
CGTCCACTGTTCAAAGTGCCGTCAATGCGAACAAGAAGTGACCGAGACGTGTAACCAATGGCACCCCATACCATCACGCCGGCTGATACGCCAGTATGGCGACGACGAATACACGCTTCCAATGTGCGTTCACCGCGATGTCGCCAAACACGGATGCGACCATCATGATGCTGTAAACAGAACCTGCATTCATCCGAAAAAATGACGTTTTGCCATTCGTGCACCCAGGTTCGTCGTTGAGTACACCATCGCAGGCGCTCCTGTCTGTGATGCAGCGTCAAGGGTAACCGCAGCCGTGGTCTCCGAGCTGATAGTCCATGCTGCTGCAAACGTCGTCTAACTGTTCTTGCAGATGGTTGTTGTCTTGCAAACGTCCCCATCTGTTGACTCAGGGATCGAGACGTGGCTGCACGATCCGTTACACCCATGCGGGTAAGATGCCCGTCATATCGACTGCTAGTGATACAAGGCCGTTGGGATCCAGCACGGCGTTCCGTATTACCCTCCTGAACCGACCGATTCCCTATTCTGTTAACAGTCATTGGATCTCGACCAACGCGAGCAGCAATGACGCGATACGATAAGCCGCAATCGCGATAGGCTGCAATCCGACCCTTATCAAAGTCAGAAACGTGATGGTACGCATTTCTCCTCCTTACACGAGGCATCTCAACAACATTTCAGCAGGCAACGCCGGTCAACAGCTGTTTGTGTATGAGAAATCGGTTGGAAACTTTCCTCATGTCAGCACGTTGTAGGTGTCACCACTGACGCCCACCTTGTGTGAATGCTCTGAAAGCTAATCATTTCCATATCACAGCATCTTCTTCCCGTCGGTTGAATTTCGCGTTTGTAGCACGTCATCTTCGTGGTGTAGCAATTTCAATGGCCAGTAGTGTACTAATCATAAATGCCAAACAGATAACGTTCAGTCCACAAAGTCCGCCATGTCAGAGCACTCACTGCATCTTCGATGGACATGACCTGAACTACGATGGTACAAATGTGCTGCAGCAGTCGAATACCTTCTGGGATTGTATTCTCAGAGTTGTAGTGGAGATCCGACTGCATGACGAGCTAGTACAAGAGGACAGCGGCTTCAGTTAACCAAGGCCTGCGATCCAGCCATCGGCACTCTACACGGAAATCCGCTCCCGTCAGGCGTTTTGAAGTAAACGACGCATTGTTAGCATGGCGGGTGAGATCTGCACGCGGCCGGGTAAGGACTGCGGTTCATCCGCCGCGGGGCGCCGAGCTTCTCCCACCATCTGGTGCCGCGCCTCCGCTGTTACCGGCCGCGAACCGCGAGGGTGCACCGAGACGGAAGCTGCGTTTCTCTGCCTAAAAGCTGTATAGAGTCGGCATCCATCAGAGATTGTTCCTGATCTATATTAACGACATAGGAGATAATCTGAGTAGCCGTCTTAGATTTTTTGCAGATGATGCTATCATTTGCCGTCTTGTAAAATCATCAGATTGTCAAAACGACTTGCAAAATGATTTAGAGAAGATATCTGTGTGGTGCGAAAAGTGGCATTGACTCTGAATAAGGAAAAGTGTGAAGTTATTCACGTGAGTACTAAAAGAAATCAGCTAAATTTCGATTACGCGGTAAGTCACACAAATCTGAGGGCTGTAAATTCAACTAAATACTTAGGGATTACAATCACAAATTACCTAAATTGGAACGATCACATGGATAATATTGTGGGTAGAGCAAACCAAAGACTGCGATTCATTGGCAGAACACTTAGAAGGTCTACTAAAGAGACTGCTTACACCACGGTTGTCCGCCCTACTCTGGAGTACTGCTGTGCGGTGTGGGATTCGCATCAGGTGGGACTGACGGATGACATCGAAAAAGTACAAAGAAGGGCAGCTCGTTTCGTATTATCGCGAAATAGGGGAGATAGTGTCACAGACATCATACGTGAATTGGAGTGGCAATCATTAAAACCAAGGCGTTTTTCGTTGCGACGGGATCTTCTCATGAAATTTCAATCACCAGTTTTCTCCTCCGATTGCGAAAACATTCTGTTGGCACCCACCTACATAGGGAGAAACGATCATCACGATAAAATAAAAGAAATCAGGGCTCGCACCCGCCTACCGTTCGAGAGTGGAACGGTAGAGAGACAGCATAAAGGTGGTTAATTGAAATCCGGGAACGCCACAATATGGCAAGAAGTCGGCCTGCCGAAATATCGCGTCTTTTGGACGACTCCACCCGGCTCAATACCCGAGAAATATTCAAGAGTAGAGGACTGTTCAGCCCTGCACATCCAATGGGGACGAGGTCTACCAGCAAATTACACCGCTGGTCAACAGACGTTCCCTTCTCGAACAAGTCGTGCGAAGACGACCACTCTTGTTTCTTGAAAGAACGTCCCCACCTGGCCACTGTATGTAACGTATATACAGTAACCCATAATTGTAAATGTGACGGGATGTTACGTTTCACCTGCATTTCTGCTAAATGACTCTCTCTGTATCATTTAAATCTGTGCTGGCTAGGTCATCATTCAAGGCGAATGTTTTCAACCTCACCATACTTTAGCAAAACGTCTCTAAGGCAAACATTATCTACCTCGGGAGGCAGGTTAAACACACGAGCATCTTTGTATTCAATGTCAGCGTTCGCAAGGGCGACTGTACTAAGTCATATCTATGACCGAAAGGAACATGAGCACTTATCTACTTCTAAGGGAATCTCAATTTTAACCAGGAAAACAAAGTTCTGTGTCAAAATAAGATGTGTGTACCTGATCCGATGTCTACCAACCAATCGTGGATTTCCAGAGAACTAGGCTGCACATGGGGTTGGGTTGTTTGGGGGAAGATATCAGGCACCGAGGTCATCGGTCTCATCGGATTAGGGAAGGACGGGGAAGGAAGTCAGCCGTGCCCTTTCAAAGGAACCATTCCAGCATTTGTCTGGAGCGATTAAGGGAAATCAAGGAAAACCTAAATCATGATGACCGGACGCGGGATTGAACCGTCTTCCTCCCGAATGCGAGTCCAGTATGCTAGCCACTGCGCCACCTCGCTCGCTGGCTGCACATGACGGGTGGACTTATCTAAAGAAAATCTCAATGTGGTATCAACGTTCGATACCACACTTGTTAGGGGATGCAGATATCGACCGCGGTCCGTAATACACTACTGGATATTAAAATTGCTACACCACGAAGATGACGAGCTACAGACGCGAAATTTAACAGACAGGAAGAAGATGCTGTGATATGCAAATGATTAGCTTTTCAGAGCATTGACACAACGTTGGCGCCGGTGGCGACACCTACAACGTGCTGACATGAAGAAAGTTTCCAACCCATTTCTCACACACAAACAGCATTTGACTGGCGTTGCCTGGTGAAACGTTGTTGTGATGCCTCGTGTAAGGAGGAGAAATGCGTACCATCACGTTTCCGACTTTGATAAAGGTCGAATGGTAGCATATCGAGATTGCGGTTTATCGTATTGTGACATTTCTGCTCGCGTTGGTCGAGATCCAATGACTGTTAGCAGAATATGGAATCAGTGCGTTCACGAGGATAATACGGAACGCCGTACTGGATGCCAACGTCTTCGTATCACTAGCAGTCGAGATGACATGCATCTTATCCGCATGGTTGGAACGGATCGTGCAGCCATTTCTCGATCCCTGAGTCAACAGATGGGGACATTTGCAAGACAACAACCAACTTCACGAAAAGTTCGACGACGTTTGCAGCAGCATGGACTATCAGCTAGGAGACCACGGCTGATGTTACCCTTGACGCTGCATCACAGACAGGAGCGCCTGCGATGGTGTACTCAACGACGTACCTGGGTGCACGAATGGCAAAACGTCATTTTTTCCGACGAATCCAGGTTCTGTTTACAGCATCATGATGGTCGCATCCGTGTTTGGCGACATCGCGGTGAACGCACATTGGAGGCGCGTATTCGTCATCGCCATACTGGCGTATCACCCGGTGTGATGGTATGGGGTGCCATTGGTTATACGTCTCGGTCACCTCTTGTTCTCATTGACGGCACTTTGAACAGTGGACGTTGTATTTCAGATGTGTTACGACCCGTAGCTCTACCCTTCATTCGATCTCTGCGAAACCCTGCATTTCAGCAGGATAACCCACGACCGCATGTTGCAGGTACTGTACGGGCCTTTCTGAATACAGAAAATGTTGGACTGCTGCCCTGGCCAGCACATTCTCCAGATCTCTCCCCAATTGAAAACGTCTGGTCAATGGTGGCCGAGCAACTGGCTCGTCACAATAGGCCAGTCACTACTCTTGATGAACTGTGGTATCGAGATGAAGGTGTATGGCAGATGGACCTGTACACGCCATCCAAGCTCTGTTTGACTCAATGCCCAGGCGAATCAATGCGGTTATTATGGCCAGAGGTGGTTGTTCTGGGTACTGATTTCTCAGGATCTATGCTCCCAAATTGCGAGAATATGTAATCATATGTCTGTTATAGTATAATATATTTGTCCAGTGAATACCCGTTTATCATCTGCATTTCTTCTTGGTGTAGCAATTTTAATGGCCAGTAGGGTAGATATCGCTGGACCCTCGAGTCGCCCTATGGCTCCAGTGTCGGCGCCGACGGTTCTGCCCCCGCGGGGCCCTCTCCCTTGCTCTCCTCGTCCCTGGGTGCCAGCTCCCGTAGATTCGCCAAAGGCACGTGACGACGCCCCAGCGCGAACGCCATGTCTCGCGCCGAAGTCTCCCGCAGTTGGTTCAAATGGCTCTGAGCACTATGGGACTCAACTTCTGAGGTCATCAGTCCCCTAGAACTTGGAACTGCTTAAACCTAAGGACATCACACACATCCATGCCCGAGGCAGGATTCGAACCTGCGACCGTAGCAGCAGCGTGGTTCCGGACTGAAGCGCCTGGAACCGCTCGGCCCCTCCGGCCGCCTCTGAGATGGAGCAGAAGTAAACGACGTCCTATCCGTACGGCATGAGAAGCGGAACTTCTAGAGTATCATTTTTCTCTTCTTCTCCTTTTTCTTCTACTACTACCTCTACTAGGTGTTTGTTTGTCGCCACCCATCGTCTCCAGTTTTTATGAATGACGAGTGAATGAAATTTTTCCTACTCCCGGTTGTGGTTCTTTGATTTACTTGTGATGGCAAATTCGTAGGAACAAAATGTACTGGCATGGATGTGTGTAATATCCTTAGGTTAGTTAGGTTTAAGTAGTTCGAAGTCTAGGGGACTGATGACTAGACCGCGGATTTTAGGTAAAAACCTATTCTGTTCCTGAGTTCCTATTTGCATAAAAATTTATACTTATGCGTTTCATGACTATTTACACTTAATAGCGTTAATTCTATAGGACCTAAAAAAGCCTATTTCGACGTTAGTGCCTATTTTTGCCTATTTCGGCTTTAATATACTAAAAAATGCCTATTTCATCATATAAGACAGTGGCCCCAAGTTTTTCCACACTATACGACAGATGGAAAAAAAATTTTCTGCCCAGCGTGCAGCAAGGTGGCTAGTTGATATGCGCTCATGCTTCGTATTTGCCTAACACTTCGGTCTTTTTTTATTTTTTTATATCGCTATCCCTGTTAATACCAAATACTCTTTATAGGTGTTTTATTATTCATATGTAAAAAAAAAGATCACGGATCTTTAGATTAAAACCTATTTTTTTCGCCGGCCGAAGTGGCCGTGCGGTTAAAGGCGCTGCAGTCTGGAACCGCAAGACCGCTACGGTCGCAGGTTCGAATCCTGCCTCGGGCATGGATGTTTGTGATGTCCTTAGGTTAGTTGGGTTTAACTAGTTCTAAGTTCTAGGGGACTAATGACCTCAGCAGTTGAGTCCCATAGTGCTCAGAGCCATTTTGAACCTATTTTTTTCCTAAGCTGCAATCTGCATATAAGTTGGTACTTATGCGTTTCATGACTAACTAAACTGAATACCGTTAGTTCTATAGGACCTAACATTGCGTATTTCGACGTTGACGCCTAATTTTGCCTATTTCGGCATCAAAATCCTAAAAAGTACCTATTTCGTTAATCTGACATTGGGTTCTTGTGTTTACAAAGATTAGAAAAAGGAAGTAAACTTAGGGCTTTACGTCTCGTCGAAGGCGAAGGTCGTTAGAGACTGTTTACAGTTCCTTTGCTTGCCTTACTACCAACAGCACTCGGCACGGTTGAATGGTCATCCATCCAAGTACGCGCCGAGCGCGACTGTGCTTAACTTCGGTGAGCGAACGGGAACCGGTCAAAGATTTGAGTTACACATTAGAATCGAACGTGGGAGTACTAAATGCTATATTTGAAAATATTTCGTTCGTAGGATTCTGACCAGCTGTGTATTTTCGCAAACAAACGGTTTCATAGGCCTTAAGCTGAGCACGGATTAAAAAATCACAGTGTTAATCGTCGACGCCCTCTACAGCTTAATTACTGCCCTTCGCGCATTTTCTCGCTGCTGTCTACAGGCAGTCCTATCAAACTACTCTGTTTCGCGAAAGGTATTATACGTGAATTTTCCGGTTCGAAAAATAATTTGCCAGTAGTGAGATGTTTTCATCTGAAGCACCAGTAGATTCAATTCGCTTGTTTAGAAGGGGTGGCCATATGTCCAGCAACGAGTACGGTACTTCGCCCACCGCTCCCATGCAAGCGCAAAATAAATTCTAGTTTCTGTGTCAGAATACTACGCCATGCCGAAAAACAGCTAGTTTCCTGTCACATAGGATTCTTTTTTATCGCTATCCTTTAGTAATACGAAATACTCTTTATATGCAATTCTAACCTGCATTTCCCTTTTCTCTTGTATTAGGTTTCGAGTGTTAAGAAATCTCACTTAACTCAGCATGCAGATGGAATCGCACGTAAAAGCTAATGTTGAACGAAAGTCAAAATTGAAGCAAACTCTTTTAACAAATAAATCTGCTGAACCCTCCGACAAAAACAAGTTCTGCAGTGATTTGTGTCATGCACTTGTGGCAACAAACATCCCCTTTTGGAAATTAGAAAACCCTATTTTCAGAGGTTTTCTTCAGAAGTACTGCCATCAGTCTATTCCTGCAGAGTCAACTTTACGTAAGAATTATGTGGATTCAGCTTACAATGCTGCATTGCAGAGAACCCGAGAAGATGTTGGAGAATCTTGTATATGGATTTCTGTCGATGAAACTACTGACAGTCTTGGCCGTTACATTGCAAACCTTATTACTGGCAAGCTAGATCCAGATGCTCCATCCAGGGCTCATTTGATTTACTCAAAACAGCTTACAAAAACTAACCAACAAACAATAGCACAGTTTGTGAACAATGGGCTTAAGGTGCTATACCCAAACGGAGTGGATGAGAATAAGGTGCTTCTGGCCGTCACTGATGCTGCTGCATATACGATAGCAGCGTTTCAACTATTAAAAGTATTCTACCCATTGATGCTGCACGTAACTTGTGTAGTGCATGGGATCAACCGCATAGCAGAGCAAGAAAGGCTACAATTCCCTAAAGTAAATAAATTTTTGGTAAGGCACCATCAAGAATACAGGCATTCAAAGAACAGCTTCCAGATGTCCCATTACCGCCAGAGCCTGTTGTCACCCGCTGGGGCACATGGCTGATAGCAGCAGAATACTATAGTACGAATTTCTCAGCTGTCCAGAAGGTGATTGAAAATATACCGGAGGATGCTGCATCCGTAACTGCAGCAATGGAGTTACTCAAAGATTCTTCTTTAAAACCGGACTTATCCTACATTAGGGCCCACTACACATTTATGGCAAGATTGGTTGGTTGCTTTGGGGAAGGAGACCAGACAGCGAGGTCATCGGTCTCATCGGATTAGGGAAGGACGGGGAAGGATGTCAGCCGTGCCCTTTGAAAGGAACCATCCCGGCATTTGCCTGGAGCGATTTAGGGAAATCACGGAAAACCTAAATCTGGATGGCCGGACGCAGGATTGAACCGTCGTCCTCCCGAATGCGAGTCCAGTGTCTAACCATTGCGCCACCTCGCTCGGTTTTTACGGCAAGAATAATTTCACAATTAGAAGGCTCAGGGAGACCTATCTACAACAATATTTCTTTGCTTGAAGAAGTCAAAATGAAAATTAATGGAGCGCCAGGTGAAGTAGGGGAAAAAGTACGGGCAAAAATGCAAACGGTTTTGCCGAAGAACACTGGCCTGAAGGAGTTGTGTGCAGCTGCCGACATGCTTAGTGGAAAATCCAGCACTCCTGACTGCAGCATTCCTGTCCAACATGTGCCGAAAATGAAGTACGCCCCTGTCACATCTGTTGATGTAAAACGTTCTTTTTCAGCGTATAAATTTATTCTGACTGACAAACGCCACAATTTTTCACTAGAAAACCTAGGAAAGATTTTGGTTATTTATTGTGAAGCCAACTATGGTCAGAATATGTGGAACTACGAATGTATTAATTAAACCATTGCTACATCTTTTTTACGGAGATCTTTATCTTGCAGGAACTCAAAAATATTTGGAGTTATGTTCAACATTAATGTTGTAGATTGCCGTGCTCTGTAACTGTGTAAATATTCATTCTCCTTGTTTTAATGACTAATAAGATGTTCATACTGCCAAAACTGTATATTTTAATTTATTTTTATTTTCTCTGCATCATTTTTATTAGAGCCTATTTTAGTTTTTATATAGCCTAAATGAACTACTGAAGGAGCCTATTTTAGGTGCCTAAAACACATTTTTTTACGACCTAAAAATCCGTGGTCTACTGATGACCTCAGATGTTAAGTCCCATAGTGCTCAGAGCCATTTGAACCAGCTCGTCCAGGGACAACAACAGCTGTGCCACACGTACGGGCTGCACAGGAATCGACCGTGCAGCCGGCCACAGCACCGCCGTTTCGCGCCTTCGAAGCCAGCGTAGAGAGCTGGCAGCGGTGGCAGGCGCAGTTTTCACACCATCTGGCTGCAAACAAGGTTCAGGGTAAAAAGAGGGTGTTTCCGCTTTTATCTTGTGCTGACGTGGCCTCGTGCCGCATTCTCCTCAAATTATTCCCGAGAAGTTTGCCAGAACAGCATTGTTACGAAGAACTTGTTAAAGCATTGATCAATTATTACAAAGAGAATATAAACATTGTGGCAAAAAGGTACGCATTTTTCCGCACAAAACGTGTATCACAGCAGAATTACCGTGAGTGGGTAGCAACTTTGCAAGGCCTCACTCGCGACTGTGAATTTTCATGTTCTCGTAGAATATCATAATGGTTCGAATGGGTCTGAGCACTATGGGACTTAACTTCTGGGGTCATCAGTCCCCTAGAACTTAGAACTACTTAAATCATACTCTGACATCATGGTACAAGACGCTATTGCGCAATACGTGTCAGACACACGCATTAGAAAGCAAATTCATAAATTATCCAACCCCACTTTAGAACAAGTGTTGTACATTTTGTGCAGACAGGACACTTTGGACTTTGCTGCAGATTCTTTCGAGTCGCCTCCCGTGGTCTGTGAGGTTAGCAAGCCAGGCTGCGTGCGCATCACGTCGTATACCTGCCGCTGTGCCGGCCCAATTCACTTCCAAGATATAGATACAGGGTGTTTCAAAATTGACCGGTATATTTGAAACGGCAATAAAAACTAAACGAGCAGCGATAGAAATACACCGTTTGTTGCAATATGCTTGGGGCAACAGTACATTATCAGGCGGGCAAACTTTCGAAATTACAGTAGTTACAATTTTCAACAACAGATGGCGCTGCGGTCTGGCAAACTCTATAGTACGATATTTTCCACATATCCACCATGCGTAGCAATAATATGGCGTAGTCTCTGAATGAAATTACCCGAAACCTTTGACAAAGTGTCTTGCGGAATGGCTTCACATGCATATGAGATGTACTGCTTCAGCTGTTCAATTGTTTCTGGATTCTGGCGGTACACCTGGTCTTTCAAGTGTCCCCACAGAAAGAAGTCACAGGGGTTCATGTCTGGCGAATAGGGAGGCCAATCCACGCCGCCTCCTGTATGTTTCGGATAGCCCAAAGCAATCACACGATCATCGAAATATTCATTCAGGAAATTAAAGACGTCGGCCGTGCGATGTGGCCGGGCACAATCTTGCATAAACCACGAGGTGTTCGCAGTGTCGTCTAAGGCAGTTTGTACCGCCACAAATTCACGAAGAATGTCCAGATAGCGTGATGCAGTAATCGTTTCGGATCTGAAAAATGGGCCAATGATTCCTTTGGAAGAAATGGCGGCCCAGACCAGTACTTTTTGAGGATGCAGGGGGGATGGGACTGCAACATGGGGCTTTTCAGTTCCCCATATGCGCCAGTTCTGTTTATTGACGAAGCCGTCCAGGTAAAAATAAGCTTCGTCAGTAAACCAAATGCTGCCCACATGCATATCGCCGTCATCAATCCTGTGCACTATATCGTTAGCGAATGTCTCTCGTGCAGCAATGGTAGCGGCGCTGAGGGGTTGCCGCGTTTGAATTTTGTATGGATAGAGGTGTAAACTCTGGCGCATGAGACGATACGTGGACGTTGGCGTCATTTGGACCGCAGCTGCAACACGGCGAACGGAAACCCGAGGCCGCTGTTGGATCACCTGCTGCACTAGCTGCGCGTTGCCCTCTGTGGTTGCCATACGCTGTCGCCCTACCTTTCCAGCACATTCATCCGTCACGTTCCCAGTCCGTTGAAATTTTTCAAACAGATCCTTTATTGTATCGCTTTTCCGTCCTTTGGTTACATTAAACCTCCGTTGAAAACTTCGTCTTGTTGCAACAACACTGTGTTCTAGGCGGTGGAATTCCAACACCAGAAAAATCCTCTGTTCTAAGGAATAAACCATGTTGTCTACAGCACACTTGCACGTTGTGAACAGCACACGCTTACAGCAGAAAGACGATGTACAGAATGGCGCACCCACAGACTGCGTTGTCTTCTATATCTTTCACATCACTTGCAGCGCCATCTGTTGTTGAAAATTGTAACTACTGTAATTTCGAAAGTTTGTCCGACTGAAAATGTACTGTTGTCCCAAGCATATTGCAACAAACGGTGTATTTCTATCGCTGCTCGTTTAGTTTTTATTGCCGTTTCAAATATACCGGTCATTTTTTAAACACCCTGTATCTGTTAAGCGGCGGCCGCAGCCACCCACGTTGCGATTTTGCCCGCAGTGTATTTCCCAGCACTCGCGACATAATTTCCCGTCGCGCAAGGCCGTGTGTAATTTTTGCAACAAAATGGGACATGTTCAGGCGGTGTGCTTAAAAAGACAGAACTCTGAAAAACAGTATCACGTTTCCGGACAAAGTAGCTTCCGCCTGAACGGTTCTCGTAATAAGACCTCCTGTCACAACGAGCCAGACGCAATGGAAATAAATGTTGTAAATTCGCCTCCAGTACCTGTGACAATTTTGCTTGTGATGACAGTGCACGCCAACGAAAATCCAGCCACGCCCGATCTGCCCCTCAACACCTACCAGAGAGACCATTGCTTCTCAGAATGACACTTTTCGCCGACGGCATAACAAACTTTTTCTCAACCTACAGTGGTCAAAGTATCCCGGTATTAGGATTGTGTAGTTTGCCAGAGAAATACCGTGGACAAACTCAGGTGGTTTCATTTCATGTACTGTGTTCACCATCATCTGTAAATCTTTTTGGTTTTGATTTATTTGATATATTCTCCTTAACTGTGTGCAATTACGTACTGTTGTTGTTGTGGTCTTCAGTCCTGAGATTGGTTTGATGCAGCTCTCCATACTACTCTATCCTGTGCAAGCTGCTTCATCTCCCAGTACTTGCTGCAACCTACATCCTTCTGAATCTGCTTAGTGTATTCATCTCTTGGTCTCCCTCTACAATTTTTACCCTCCACGTTGCCCTCCAATTCTAAATTTGTGATCCCTTGATGCCTCAGAACATGTCCTACCAACCGGTCCCTTCTTCTTGTGCCACAAACTCCTCTTCTCCCCAATTCTATTCAATAGTTATGTGATCTACCCATCTAATCTTCAGCATTCTTCTGTAGCACCACATTTCGAAAGCTTCTATTCTCTTCTTGTCCAAACTAATTATCGTCCATGTTTCACTTCCATACATGGCTACACTCTATACAAATACTTTCAGAAACGACTTCCTGAGGCTTAAATCTATACTCGATGTTAACAAATTTCTCTTCTTCAGAAACGCTTTCCTTGCCATTGCTAGTCTACATTTTATATCCTCTCTACTTCGAACATCATCAGTTATTTTGCACCCCAAATAGGAAGACTTCTTTACTACTTTAAGTGTCTCATTTCCTAATCTAATTCCCTCAGCATCACCCGACTTAATTCGGCTACATTCCATTATCCTCGTTTTGCTTTTGTTGATGTTCATCTTATATCCTCCTTTCAAGACACTGTCCATTCCGCTCAACTGCTCTTCCAAGTCCTTTGCTGTCTCTGACAGAATTACAATGTCATCGGCGAACCTCAAAGTTTTTGTTTCTTCTCCATGGATTTTCATACCTACTCCGAATTTTTCTTTTGTTTCCACTACTGCTTGTACAATATACAGATTGAATAACATCGGGCAGAGGCTACAACCCTGTCTCACTCCCTTCCCAACCACTGCTTCCCTTTCATACCCCTCGGCTCTTATAACTGCCATCTGGTTTCTGTACAAATTGTAGATAGCCTTTCGCTCGCTGTATTTTACCCATGCCACCTTTAGAATTTGAAAGAGAGTGTTCCAGTCAACATTGTCAAAAGCTTTCTCTGAGTCAACAAATGCTAGAATCGTAGGTTTGCCTTTCCTTAATCTTTCTTCTAAGATAAGTCTTAAGGTCAGTATTGCCTCACGTGCTCCAACATTTCTACGGAATCCAAACTGATCTTCCCCGAGGTCGGCTTCTACCAGTTTTTCCATTCGTCTGTAAAGAATTCGCGTTAGTATTTTGCAGAACGTACTACCCGTCACTAAAAGTGTTCCCACAAACAGTGTTTCTCAACAATGTCAAGAGTTTGCTGACAATTTTTCGTCAGGTTTAGGTTGCGCGAACAATTTTCACCCGCATATTGAATTGATGGACAATGCACAGCCTAAATTTCTCCTCGCTCAAATAGTGCCTCACGCGCTTCGAGACGAAGTTGCTAAAACATTGTATGAACTTGAGGATCAAGGAATGATTGAACCGGTGACAGCATCACTATGGGCATCACCATTGGTTATCTTAACGAAACTGTCCGGCAAATTGCGACTGTGCATGGATTTGAAAGCCACCATCAATCCTCAGCTTGTTGTTGCATTTTCTTTGCCACGTCCAGAAGACTTGTTTGACAATTTGTGTCCAGGCAAATATTTTTCTAAGTTAGATTTGCAAGATGCCTATCTTCAGATTCTTGTGGATGAAGAATCGCAGAAGATTCTCGTCGTGAATACTTATTTAGGTCTCTACAAATTTGAAAGGCTTCCGTTCGGATGTTCCTCTGCACCGGCACTATTTCAGCAGTACTTACAGACTCTTTGTGCGTCGATTCCTTCAGTGTGTAATTACCTAGCTGACATCGTAGTTTCTGGCTCTAAGCAGCAAGAACATTCGCAAAATTTGAGACAGTTGTTTGAAGTGCTCCGTGAAAATGGACTTAGACCCAGTAAAGACAAGTGTACATTTTTCTCAGAACAGTTATCTACTTGGGACATGTGATAAACTCTCAACTCATCCATCCGAGTCCGGATCATTTAAGAGCAATATCAGAGCTACCAGCACCCAGGACGGTTAAAGATTTGCAATCAGTTCTAGGCAAGCTCAATTATTATCACAAGTTTTTGCCTAACGCATCATCTCTTGCAGCACCATTACATCGACTGCGTCGATGGAACGTTCCGTTCATTCGGTCGCCTGAATGCGAACGTTCCTTTCAGCAGCTTAAATCTGCATTTTTATCTAGCACATGTCTTACGCCCTTCGATCCTGCAAAACCTCTTGTCCTCATGGTCGATTTCGGGATTGGAGCTGTCCTTGCTCACAAATTTGGTTTGCGCGATCGCCCGATCGCATTTGCATCGAAGCTACTCTCCTCTGCGCAGCGTAACTGCTCGCAGACCGTGAAGGAAGATTTCGCTTTGAATTTTGGAGTTACAAAGTTCCACGACTTCTTATATTGTCGCAAATTTACAGTTATCACCGACCATAAGCCTTTGACGTCTTTGTTTCGCCCGTCTACGGCGGTGTCTCCGCGTACGGAACAAAAAATTTATTCGTTGGTCACTGTTTCTCTCGCAGTACCGTTACGACGTCTTGTATCGGCCTACTGCTCAGCACGGTAACGCCGACGCGTTATCCCGATTGCCAATAGCTAAAGACACGCTGTTCGACTCTTCCGAACAGGCTTGTACGTTCATCGATGTGCAAAATGATGATGTTGTAGGAAGTCTTCTTGTTGATTTTCGTCGTATAGCCACAGCAACAGCTAACGACCCAATATTAAGTGTTGTTTTGCGTTATGTCACTACACAATGGCCTTTGTCTAAAAATCGGATTGAAGATCCGTTGGTTCGCCGTTTTTTTTGTGCACCGACAACGACTTTTTGTTCAACGTCGTGTCCTCTTGCTCCGCACGAAGAACGATTAGTCTCGTGTTATTGTTCCACGTTCGTTGCAGTCAGCTGTGCTATGACTTTTCACCAAGGTAATTTGGGTATAGTTCAAATGGTTCAAATGGCTCTGAGCACTATGGGACTTAACTTCTGAGGTCATCAGTCCCCTAGAACTTAGAACTACTTAAACCTAACTAACCTAAGGACATCACACATATCCATGCCCGAGGCAGGATTCGAACCTGCGACCGTAGCGGTCGCGCGGTTCCAGACTGTAGCGCCCAGAACCGCTCGGCCACACTGGCCGGCTGGGGTATAGTACGGACAAAACAGTTAGCTCGCCGTGACTATACCTGGTTTGGAATCGATGCCGACATAACCAAGATTTATTCTTCTTGTTCTGTGAGTTCCGAAAACCAATCCGCACTGAGCCGTGTGACGGCTCAGCTCAATTTGATTTACCCGCGAGATTATTTCACTTGATTTCGCGGCAGCGATAGGGGGCGTGATCGCTGAAGCGGCGGGGAGTTAACTGGTGCCTTCAGAGAATATCATCATGTGCCAGATGTCTACTGTGAATAATTCATAATTTGTTTCATAGTGTATGGAATGGAATCCACTATCATCGATCATTTTATGAAAGTTCTGTCCAAATTATTATTACATTAGACTTTGTTAAAATTGGTGCGTTTAAATTGCAAATTTCTTAATTCGACTAATATTGCTTGGGATAAACCCATCTATTTCTTGATGTTGCCATATTTGTGTATTAAGTTGTGTTTCTTCTCGAGACTGACTGAATTGATTTTGGAACACGTGGGGGGAGTATTTAAATGAAAATTTGCTAGATAACACAACCGTCGTGAAATTGAAAACTTGACAGTGTTTACTCATGTCACTAGTCGTTAATGTTATTTCTGTCTTGTAGCTTACTTAACTGATATAAAATAATTTAGAAATTTTGTATATTTGTCACGAAAGGTGAACTGATGTCACATGGGAGAAAAATAAGTGACATTGGGTAGGGTTTAGGGAAGCTTAAGCGAAATCAGGAGATTAAAAAAAAATGATTATCATTGCCACATTTTTTTAAAGCAGGCAGTAGTGAATTTGTTGCACTCTTGCCAAATTGGATTTTTTTAAGGTTTGATTTACATGTAGTACAAATCACAAGTTCAATATTTTTCTGAAGTAATTGTTAATATTTGTACATGTTGCACTATTGTACGATATACAGGGCTATTACAAATGATTGAAGCGATTTCATAAATTCACTGTAGATCCATTCATTGACATATGGTCGCGACACACTACAGATACGTAGAAAAACTCATAAAGTTTTGTTCGGCTGAAGCCGCACTTCAGGTTTCTGCCGCCAGGCCAGGAAGTGGGAGAATACAAGGTCTACCTGTCAGGAGTCAAAGCAGGAATAGCACAATGGGGTGTAGGGCTTTACATGGCCTCCACGCTCTCCCGACTTAACCCCATGCGATTTCTTTCTGTGGGGTTATGTGAAAGATTCAGTGTTTAAACCTCCTCTACCAAGAAACGTGCCAGAACTGCGAGCTCGCATCAACGATGCTTTCGAACTCATTGATGGGGACATGCTGCGCCGAGTGTGGGAGGAAGTTGATTATCGGCTTGATGTCTGCCGAATCACTAAAGGGGCACATATCGAACATTTGTGAATGCCTAAAAAAGCTTTTTGAGTTTTTGTATGTGTGTGCAAAGCATTGTGAAAATATCTCAAATAATAAAGTTATTGTAGAGCTGTGAAATCGCTTCAATCATTTGTAATAACCCTGTAATACACTCCTGGAAATTGAAATAAGAACACCGTGAATTCATTGTCCCAGGAAGGGGAAACTTTATTGACAGATTCCTGGGGTCAGATACATCACATGATCACACTGACAGAACCATAGGCACATAGACACAGGCAACAGAGCATGCACAATGTCGGCACTAGTACAGTGTATATCCACCTTTCGCAGCAATGCAGGCTGCTATTCTCCCATGGAGACGATCGTAGAGATGCTGGATGTAGTCCTGTGGAACGGCTTGCCATGCCATTTCCACCTGGCGCCTCAGTTGGACCAGCGTTCGTGCTGGACGTGCAGACCGCGTGAGAGGACGCTTCATCCAGTCCCAAACATGCTCAATGGGGGACAGATCCGGAGATCTTGCTGGCCAGGGTAGTTGACGTACACCTTCTAGAGCACGTTGGGTGGCACGGGATACATGCGGACGTGCATTGTCCTGTTGGAACAGCAAGTTCCCTTGCCGGTCTAGGAAAGGTAGAACGATGGGTTCGATGACGGTTTGGATGTACCGTGCACTATTCAGTGTCCCCTCGACGATCACCAGTGGTGTACGGCCAGTGTAGGAGATCGCTCCCCACACCATGATGCCGGGTGTTGGCCCTGTGTGCCTCGGTCGTATGCAGTCCTGATTGTGACGCTCACCTGCACGGCGCCAAACACGCATACGACCATCATTGGCACCAAGGCAGAAGCGACTCTCATCGCTGAAGACGACACGTCTCCATTCGTCCCTCGATTCACGCCTGTCGCGACACCACTGAAGGCGGGCTGCACGATGTTGGGGCGTGAGCGGAAGACGGCCTAACGGTGTGCGGGACCGTAGCCCAGCTTCATGGAGACGGTTGCGAATGGTCCTCGCCGATACCCCAGGAGCAACAGTGTCCCTAATTTGCTGGGAAGTGGCGGTGCGGTCCCCTACGGCACTGCGTGGGATCCTACGGTCTTGGCGTGCATCCGTGCGTCGCTGCGGTCCGGTCCCAGGTCGACGGGCACGTGCACCTTCCGCCGACCACTGGCGACAACATCGATGTACTGTGGAGACCTCACGCCCCACGTGTTGAGCAATTCGGCGGTACGTCCACCCTGCCTCCCACATGCCCACTATACGCCTTCGCTCAAAGTCCGTCAACTGCACATACGGTTCACGTCCACGCTGTCGCGGCATGCTACCAGTGTTAAAGACTGCGATGGAGCTCCGTATGCCACGGCAAACTGGCTGACACTGACGGCGGCGGTACACAAATGCTGCGCAGCTAGCGCCATTCGACGGCCAACACCGCGGTTCCTGGTGTGTCCACTGTGCCGTGCGTGTGATCATTGCTTGTACAGCCCTCTCGCAGTGTCCGGAGCAAGTATGGTGGGTCTGACACACCGGTGTCAATGTGTTCTTTTTTCCATTTTCAGGAGTGTATACCCTTTACTAACGGTACCTTTATGTAATGTTTCAGAGTGGGGCTGCATGTTCTTCTAGAGAAAGTTTCAAAAAAAAAATTTTTATTGCTAAAATTTCCTTTTAAACTGTTAATTTTATTAATTTGGATATATAACCAATTATTGTTAAATAATAAATTTGTGTCAACAAGGCTTGGACTAAACAAATGTGCCTACACCTTCCCCATCCTGGCTCTGCTACCGTCTGTACCCCACACGCACCACCGCAGAAATTTTTTTCTTTGCCTAAGGCAACTTCGCCATGGAGTCGCTTGCATGTAGATTTCGCTGGTCCTTTTTCGAACGCACGATGGTTAATTCTTGTTGATTCTTTTAGAGGTTTTCCATTTGTTGTTCGCATGTCAACGACATCGTCTGCTACCATCAAAGCCGTGTCTTTTATCTTCTGCATAAAAGGATTCCCACAAGCCATTGTCCCCTACAATGGACCTCAATTTGTGTCTGCAGAGTTCGAAAACTTTTGTGAAACTAATGGTATTCAGCATTTAACTTCAGCTCCGTTCTCTCCTCAATCGAACGGAGCCGCTGAAAGATTCGTTCGGACGTTTAAGTCGCAAATGTCTAAATTGCGCGACTCTCATTCCCGCGAGGACGCTCATTTGCTGTTTTTATCTTCGTACCGATCTCAGCCCCGCGACGGTGCTACGCCGGCTGAATTGTTGCATGGTCGTCCTCACCGACTTCTGATGAATTTGTTGCATCCTCCGCACCGGGTTTCTTTGCCCCCGCAGACCCACAAATTCTTGCCAGATGATATTGTCTATTTTCGTCATTTCCGCGGCAATCGCCGGTGGCTGAAAGGGCGCTTTCTTCGCCATCTTGGCCGCGCTATGTTGTCGTATCAGGCCCATCTGGTGAGGTGCGCAGGCATCAGAATCAGATGCGCCTCTTTAGTCGTGGGGTCTCTGCCGCTTGCCCTATGCAACCAGTGTCGGCGCCGACGGGGCTGTCCCCACAGGAACCTCTTCCTTGCTCTCCTCGCACCTGCCTGCCAGCGCCCGGAGCTTCGCCTTTGCCACGCGACGACGCGACAGCGCGGACGCCATGTCTCGCGCCAGAGTCGCTGCGGCGACCTGATGACCATATGGACCAGGTGCCTTCAACTGTGATAGGGCACAGTGACGTTCCGGTCACAACGCCGTCCACCGCAGTAGAACAGTCTGCACTTCCTGGTTTCCAGTCATTGTTGCCCCTCGGGTGCCCCGACCCGATGGCGGTCGACCCTTCGCTTCCTCCCATTGTTGTTGAAGCGCAGACATCTCATGTTGACGTGCACCCTGGAGCAGGTTTCCAGGCGTTGTCTACTCTCGGTCCGAACGGCAGGGGGCGGGAGGCCATGCCTCGCCTGTAGTCAGGCTCCCCACCTCCTCAACTACGTCAGCATGGGGTCCTCCACCTAGAGGTCGTAAGCTTTATGCAGTGGCGGGGGAGGAATGTGGTATCAACGTTCGATACCACTCTTGTTTGGGGTTGCAGATATCGACCCACGAGTCGCGACTAGAGCCGTTAGACCCGCTCCGCGGCTTGTGACAAGTACTGTAAGACGTGTATATTTATATTATCAAACCACAATTTATGAAAGATGTTTATATTTTATTGCCGGCCGAGGTGGCCGAGCGGTTCTAGGCGCTACAGTCTGGAACCGCGCGACCGCTACAGTCGCAGGTTCGAATCCTGCCTCGGGCATGGATGTGTGTGATGTCCTTAGGTTAGTTAGGTTTAAGTAGTTCTAAGTTCTAGGGGACTGATGACCTCAGAAGTTAAGTCCCATAGTGCTTAGAGCCATTTGAACCATTTTTTTTGTATTTTATTAATAGGATTAAGCAGGAATAATTAATATTTGTCATGTTGGAAATAATTGTGGTAGCTGGGAATGTCTGCACCAAAGTATTGTTGGCAAAAGAGACCGCACATTGTTATAATTTTAAAAAGGGCGGGAGAGACAGCGTATGGATACATTTTAATTAAAGAGCGGAAAAGACCGCGCATTGATACATTTGTAATTGTAGCAGGGATTGTCTGCACCAGAAAGCATTGTTGGCAGGAGAGACCGCACTTTAGCGTTCGTAGGAAGTCAGTAGTAAGCGAGATGTGAAGCGATTCGGTAGCAGGTCTAAAGCGAGAGGAGCGGTGTGCCTGCCAGCCACCAGCTATGATTTACAAGAGATTATAAACGGATGTACAGAGAAGTCAGCTAACTATTATCATAAGAGGAACTAATATTATTGAATTAATTTTTTGAGAAACTCAAGACTACTGAAGGTGTGTTTGCCCATTGCTAGTTGTAAGATTATTGTAAGAAGTAAGTCCCATTTGAACGTTTGTAAAATCATTTCATTCTGAATATAATTAAATTAATTTTTGCCAGCAATATTGCATAACTGATTATAATCCATCCCAAAAAAACCATCAACGTAAAACTTGGCAAAATTTTATTGTTGTCACGAAAAAGTTTAACTATGAATTACGTAACGTCATTCAAATTAATTAAAGAATAACGTCAGCTTTGCTATTAAAGAATAACGTCAGCTTTGGTAATAAATACAGCCACTTATTATGACAGCCCACCAGCAGCTAATAGAATATAGTAAAACAGAGTAAGTATATTCATGTCGCAGTTCGATGTAGCAGTCAGATGGCGATCCAGTAACAGTAAAAAAGGTATGGAACTGCTTTGGGTTATTGCAGATAACGACTGAGGGCCACGACGACGACACACTCTATGTTTCGTTGAAATAATCAGAAACTCACATTTAATAAGCAGCAATTAAATTTGTATGCGAAGATTGAGAAAGAGAATTAATTTCAAAGGGAATATTTCATTTGTTATTATTTAGCAAGAGGCAGAAATCCTAAGGGAAGGTTTCATAGGTTATTGTAGAACGGAAAATGGCTCTGTGCACTATGGGACTTAACATCTATGGTCATCAGTCCCCTAGAACTTAGAACTACTTAAACCTAACTAACCTAAGGACAGCACACAACACCCAGTCATCACGAGGCAGAGAAAATCCCTGACCCCGCCGGTAACCGAACCCGGGAAACCGGGCGTGGGAAGCGAGAACGCTACCGCACGACCACGAGCTGCGGACGTAGAAGGGAAAGTTGCATAACAAAAGAGATATAGAGGAGACGGGAAGGTTTCAGTATCTAGCGAGCTCTCGTCCAATCTTACTCGGGACGTCAACTAGGAATGTAGCATAGCCTTGAGCTGATAGGAAGCAACCTCTAACAAGGCGCTTAGTCAAATATGGCATAGGTAATGCCTCTCTAGATATCTGTTTGTAATTATATGTATGCAGCATACGAAGAAGCCTGTAACGCAATTTAAGTACAATATATACACTCCTGGAAATGGAAAAAAGAACACATTGACACCGGTGTGTCAGACCCACCATACTTGCTCCGGACACTGCGAGAGGGCTGTACAAGCAATGATCACACGCACGGCACAGCGGACACACCAGGAACCGCGGTGTTGGCCGTCGAATGGCGCTAGCTGCGCAGCATTTGTGCACCGCAGCCGTCAGTGTCAGCCAGTTTGCCGTGGCATACGGAGCTCCATCGCAGTCTTTAACACTGGTAGCATGCCGCGACAGCGTGGACGTGAACCGTATGTGCAGTTGACGGACTTTGAGCGAGGGCGTATAGTGGGCATGCGGGAGGCCGGGTGGACGTACCGCCGAATTGCTCAACACGTGGGGCGTGAGGTCTCCACAGTACATCGATGTTGTCACCAGTGGTCGGCGGAAGGTGCACGTGCCCGTCGACCTGGGACCGGACCGCAGCGACGCACGGATGCACGCCAAGACCGTAGGATCCTACGCAGTGCCGTAGGGGACCGCACCGCCACTTCCCAGCAAATTAGGGACACTGTTGCTCCTGGGGTATCGGCGAGGACCATTCGCAACCGTCTCCATGAAGCTGGGCTACGGTCCCGCACACCGTTAGGCCGTCTTCCGCTCACGCCCCAACATCGTGCAGCCCGCCTCCAGTGGTGTCGCGACAGGCGTGAATCGAGGGACGAATGGAGACGTGTCGTCTTCAGCGATGAGAGTCGCTTCTGCCTTGGTGCCAATGATGGTCGTATGCGTGTTTGGCGCCGTGCAGGTGAGCGCCACAATCAGGACTGCATACGACCGAGGCACACAGGGCCAACACCCGGCATCATGGTGTGGGGAGCGATCTCCTACACTGGCCGTACACCACTGGTGATCGTCGAGGGGACACTGAATAGTGCACGGTACATCCAAACCGTCATCGAACCCATCGTTCTACCATTCCTAGACCGGCAAGGGAACTTGCTGTTCCAACAGGACAATGCACGTCCGCATGTATCCCGTGCCACCCAACGTGCTCTAGAAGGTGTAAGTCAACTACCCTGGCCAGCAAGATCTCTGGATCTGTCCCCCATTGAGCATGTTTGGGACTGGATGAAGCGTCGTCTCACGCGGTCTGCACGTCCAGCACGAACGCTGGTCCAACTGAGGCGCCAGGTGGAAATGGCACGACAAGCCGTTCCACAGGACTACATCCAGCATCTCTACGATCGTCTCCATGGGAGAATAGCAGCCTGCATTGCTGCGAAAGGTGGATATACACTGTACTAGTGCCGACATTGTGCATGCTCTGTTGCCTGTGTCTATGTGCCTGTGGTTCTGTCAGTGTGATCATGTGATGTATCTGACCCCAGGAATGCGTCAATAAAGTTTCCCCTTCCTGGGACAATGAATTCACGGTGTTCTTATTTCAATTTCCAGGAGTGTATTATTTTTTACCAACGACTACTAATTATTTCAGTCGTTGCAGATACAAACTATGCAGCCAGCTATTTACCGACTTCACTGCCAAACCTGCAATATATGTTTCTATTTAGCATTTGCCACCAGTCATCGTAACTGACGACGAGAATCATAACGCTCACTCTACCTTGACGCAGTATAAACCTGGACAGCATGGAAGCAGACATCGCTGCTACCAAGAACACACATAAACGAACACAAAGACGAATTTCGCAGACAGTATACTCACAAAGCAGAAAAGGTCATTTAAATATCAAACTGCTAATACACGTAGCGCTGTGATAGAGCAGAAGTAAACAACGTCCTATCCGTACGGCGTGGGAAGCGGAAATGCTAGAGTATCTTTTTTATCTTCTTCTTTTACTACTACCTCTATTAGGTGTTTCTTTTTCGTTTTTCTTCTCAGGGACATCACTCCTGTGTGGATGCCGCATGATGTCTCCAAAGTCTATGAATGAAAGCATTGATCAGTTTTTTTATTACAGAGGGTGGCCAGCCCTCTGATTGTACATGCTGAGCTACTGAGCTGGCAATATGCCTGACAGTATGTAGGTGTTACAGATTCGCTTCAGTCGGTTGTTGCAGCTCCGCCGAACCACAAAATGCTAGCCTTACAGCTCACGGCTCTTACTGGAGGGAGAGAGAGAGAGAGAGAGAGAGAGAGAGAGAGAGAAATGGACTGTAACAGCTTGTATCAACCCTGTGGTGCATATAACAAGGGCAGCTAAGATTTCACCTCGCGGGCCATGCTCGAACATGGATGCCAAAGCACTCAACCTCGCTGCACATTTCCCCCACCACCACGCCACGCTGTCTGTACGCGAGGAGGAGGAAGAGGGGAAAACTGCAAACGCGCCGCATTTAAATGGCAGTGCGGCCGCATTGCATAGGACTTGGTTACATATCTTACATTTGTCAGCAATATAAATCACAATCATAATAAATGTTCAGTATTATTTATTTTTGGCGCGCTGAACACATAATTTTTATCTGGTACAAACTGTTTGCGTTCAGACAGACGCAGACAATTTCGCAGAGTTTCGCACTCATGCTTCCACATATCGTGACCTATATAATTTCACAATCGAATAAAGGTCTTTCACACAAATATGCCGATCGAAATGTTGTAGCGCTTTTGCAACCTCCCTACGGAGAAATGGAAACTAACAGAGGAAAGCATTGTGGACGTTCTAGAGAGTTTTAACGTAAAAAGGTTTGTCATTAACACTGGAATTACTCCGCAGGTCAGTTAGTTACATCTGCCCGTGCACAGGGGAGCTTTCGACCGAAACGGTAAACGGTATCGAAAATAGATGTAAGACTCACAGTGTTGGCAAAACCTTTATAACCCAATCCTAATTTTTTCAAGGTCACTATGAACAGTTCAAAGGTCGTCTTTTCTTTAAGGCTACGCGCAAATTGAGACGCGTATAGCACGTGTGAAGTGACACGACGATACAACGCGACGCTCGCGTTCCACACGTGCCGCGCATATTGAGACGCGTGCGCATTCCTTGCCCGCACAGGTTGGCGACGCGCTGCGCTGACAGAATCGAAGCGCTAGATTTACTGTGTTATACACATTTAAGTAAGACATTCCGTAAAATTCGAAAAGTTTGCAATGAAAAACAGGGATCGCTATGATTTTGCGTTTGGTGCGTTGCTGCTTATGAAATTTAGATAACATACTGAATTTTTCTTTCGACTTGGGAGGAGGTCCTTATCTGCCTCCAATGTCGAGAAAAGGGGTGGTATAAAGCGCGTTCACTCCCGATCTCACAGCCGCGAGAATGAAATATTCACGACATCCCTCTTATCTCATAAACCACACGATATATCAAAATGAGATTTTGGCGAATGATAGCACACAAGGAGGAGAGTATTTTGCCAATTCGTGAACACACAGAACCTTGTTATCTATGGTGGTATATCAGAAGTTATGCTTCCTATTTTATTTTTTTCACTCCAGTGACTACAATTTTTTTAAGAGTTCTAACAATACCACCACTAGAAAAGTAGGTTAGAAATCAGATTAATGATGTTGCTCACGCAGCATATGTTCGCTTTATCGGGCAACAACAAGGTTATTGACTGTGGATGGTATCGTCAGAATGGGTATAATGAAGTCACTGTAAAAAAGTCATTAATTTTGGCACTTATATTGAATGGATTCCCACGTAGATTTCGTCGAAGTTGTTATGGTTCATCTTGTTGATTCTAGGGTGATTCCACTTTGACTGCTAGAAGGTCCAGATCTGTATTTTAGCAATATTTGAAGACCTAACAAACGCGTTTTTCAGGAAATTCTTAATGATCAAATAATCCCAGGTCAGAACAATGGTATGGTAAAAATAATTTTTGACTTGATGTTCGCGATCCACATTTTTATTAAACTTCTTGTAAATTCACATATACTTCTTCTTAATTGTCACATCATCAAGAAAACAGTTTTGTATCAATCTGAATATATTTAATTTCCACTTTAACCAAACACAAGACTTGACTGTTCTTTTACAAAGCGAAATAACAACTTAACTTCTGCTAAATGAAACAAATACTGCTCTGTGCGCATTCGCGCCAAAACGGCTACAAGTAAGTCAAAGATTATAACAGTCTCACAGAAATGAATACACACAAGAACCATACCACTGTAATATATCGAAACATCGGAGTACCTATACATCAATAAAACCAAATGTGAATATTGTCACAAAAATATGTCTGTTACTTCGCAGAAAAATAGTACGATATTACTGGTATCGAGAACTGGGGTTGGAGTGCCGTAATGGTCAAGTAAATAAAGAACCATTACAGAGTCATCGATAGCCAGTGAAACGAGAATTTTCTAATATGAAAATAAACATGAGACTGCTTCTCTTATGTTACTGCAGACTAGTCTCCAATTACTTGCATACTGAGACACTGAGAATCCTGTCGCAACTGCTGCTGCAAGATGAGTTTGTACAAATTATACCAGGTTTTGACAAAAGAAGCACTATTAAACCTATGAACAACAGAAATGTGGCCTTTATTTATAAATAGTGATGCTTCTTCGGATGAGAAAAGGCTAACAATAACACATCAATAAACCACCAACTCTGTTGATGTTTTGGTTGAATCCCCGTAGCCCATCGTATTTTTAACACTGAACGACTGGAGTGGAAAATTACCAAAGGATTTTATGCTTTTTTTTCCCTCTCAGCAAAAAAAAAATGGTTCAAATGGCTCTGAGCATTAAGGGACTTAACTTCTGAAGTCATCAGTCCCCTAGAACTTAGAACTTCTTAAACCTAACTAACCTAAGGACATCACACACACCCATGCCCGAAGCAGGATTCGAACCTGCGACCGTAGCGGCCGCGCGGTTCCAGACTGTAGGGCCTAGAACCGCTCGGCCACCCCGGCCGCCCCCACCCCCCCTCCCCTCTCCGCAGTATTAAAATAATGAGGAGCGTACCCTTCAGGTAGAATGATGCGCACATGTCAGATGCTGGTTACTCACCTACGCCTTGCCGAACTGACAATGTGTGATTCATGAATAAAATAGTTGTTATTGAGAACACTAAACAAATGATCCGTCGCACAACAAAATAGTCAATGTATTGTCAGCAGCTGAGAATAATGCATGGGACAGGAATGTGGAAGCTAGCTAGAGGTGCCTTGTGAGGGGAAAAGTTCACGTCGTTCGAAAAACGTTGCCATGAATGTAAATCTGTCTTTGTCAGCAGTACGTTTCAAGAAATGAAATATATCAAATAACCACAGTCTTCCAGGATACTCGTACTTTCGTAATAATACCTACCACATCTTTATTTGTGTAGCCTGTTGTATAATTAGTTTATTAATGCTGATAGTTTGTATGCTGCCATTGAAATGCTTTTTCTCGTTACGACGAGCCAATAGAAACATTGACATTCGTGAGGGTTTCTCGACTGCTTCTAGCTCGCAGTGGAAATGTGATTTCCACATGTGCATAGTATAATGTTTCTTATTAGACTCATATCCAAGTAATCGGAGTGAAAGTTATGTACTGCAGATCTTGGACGCTACATACCAGGAGCACTCAGGGGATATCTGTGGCATATTACCCTTTTCCACTTTTTGTAACAGATCATAGAGATACGCTAACATAATAGGCCGCACCTAGATAACCTTGTTTTACTTCCTGCCTTGTTTCTTGATCACACGCTTTTATAACATTCCTTACTTCCTAATTCACTATCCTCACTATGAATCGTCTGTCCCTTCTTACGATCTGAAAACATTGTTGAGGCAGAATATAATCCCAGTGGCTAATGACTCATCAGTTATTGAACTGTGTATTGTTCTTGATGAAAGAATAAACAAAACAAGAAAACTATACAGATATAAGTAACTGAAAACAATAATGTACTAATGAAAAGAGATGGCGCGCCTAAACGGCGAAAAACGGAACACTACTCGTAGACAATAAAATTCAGTATACGGTAAAGGCTGTATTTTTCGGATGGGCGATATTTCCACTGCCCATATGCGCCATTGCGAAAAGAGTCTATGGCAGAGTCTATGCCACAATCACAAGGCCTCGCGACCTGGCGCAGGTGCGTGCAATGTCCCCATCTCATGTCGCGTCCCAATTTGCGCGGTACAATTTGAACCAGTGAAGCTACAGAAATGCCTGCTGTTCTGCGCCTCGCCAAACGCGCCATACGCCTCTCAATTTGCGCCTAGCGTAAAGCCAGTGAGCTTAGGGAACTGGACTGTCTTTGTCAGAATGTGTCCCATCTACAACGAGATTTTCTACTTAAGTGCACCCCCATCAAATCAGAAAGAAGTTATCTTACAATATCTTACTGTGGGCACTGTGCAACTGAGTCCACTTAAAATGTCTTGAAGTCTGAAAACATTCCAGATGTCCTAATTTTCCTTCCCACATTCCTTTTCCCTCCATAAATTCCACAATAGCGAGTTTTAAATCGAAAACTCATTCTAGGCATGACCCTTGACTTCATCGACATACTTTGCAGTAATATATGAAGCCACCATACTCTTCGTTCAGTTCCGTTTGTAACAACAACTGTACATATAATGATTTTTTCTTCTGATTTTCGATGAATTAATGTAAGCAATGTTTTGATTTCATTTCTTTTTATTTTCATGTCATTGTGTTAAAGAAATTGTAAGCAACTTTCGAGGTGAATATTAATATTTATGTCAAATTTCAAGCAATGCTATAACAGAATTGAAGTGTAACCTATGTCGAATCTATTGTAACATGTTTAAAATTGTAATTGTGCGCCTGGTCCATACGTAGTCAATGTATTAGTATATGTGGAATGTAAAACCTTTGGTGAATACCCTATCTGTAGGGGAGCGGTAAAAGGTGGATGGCAGGCGAGCGCGGGAAAATGCACACGGGCGCGGCACGGCATAACGGGCTCAGTAATACAGTCGGAGTTGGGCATCGGTCTGAGGAACACGTTCCGGATCGAGGAGGCTATCCTGGAAAAAGTGGTTTCATTGAGCCTCGGATGTGCCGTTTCCGACGACTATACAGCATGGCTATATTCTATAGGCACTGAATGGAAAAGGATTGCGACGCCAAGAAGAAGCAAAGTGCCGATACAGCAAGAGCCATAATTGCGATTGTATGTGTGCTGTGCGCCTCGCCATCTCGCTGCCCGCCAACCGCCGCATCGACTCGAACAGGTTGAATCTTTAGAATTGTATTCGTGTGGAACAGTGTTAATTTTGTTCCTGACTATTCAATAATAACTTAACTTTTACCAGAATTGCCCTATCAATTAATTATCCTCATCACTAACCGAGACAGGGTCCTTTCCACATGTTGTGCAATCCGAGTGTCCCGAAATGAAGATTTAAAGTTTATGTTAATAAGAATTACCTGCAGACCTATCTATGCTAGAAAGATGTTTATGGAGCTTTATTGTTAATGAAAATATAAGCAAAGAACAAAGGTCTGACAAAGTTGGAAGATAATTTTGGAATTGGTTTAGTAATGAAGCTTAAATAATTTGAGACAAAAATAATGGTAGTTAAATGAGGAAGTAATAAGACTAAAAGAGTAGTAACTCATATTTTGTAAATCTTGAGTGCTTAATGTTTCCAATAGTTAATAGTTTCAACACAGTGATCATAACAGTTTCAGGGTCCCCCCCCCCCCCTTCCACTCTTTTCTTTTCTATTCATTTAAATTCTGGAGTGTACTGAACTGATTTGACCTGCAAAGTTAAAGTCAATATAAAACCTAAATTTATCAGTGTTTTACCCTTATTAAAATTGACATTGTTTGTGTGTTTCAAAAGTGCTATTTCTAGGGTAACAAATGCCCGATTTCAGTCAGATCAATAGACAAAACGCAGTTTGTAGTAATCATTATAGTGTAATGTTGTGTATTTATAGCTTGTCGAAATTAGTACAGAATGGGAAAATATTAGTTCAGTAGATTTTTCTGGTTCTAAAATTTACCATATAATGCAGTATTACTATGTGTTGTTATGCTTGTACGTACATCCACTTGTACAAGGAAAAAAACTCACTTAATGCCTAATTAGGCTGGCGACCGTATTATTAACAATTGGTAGCATCTGCTGTGTATGTTTCTTGCCCGTCCTAACGTGTAGTTGCACTTTAGACTTGCTTGACGTATCATTGTTGTTACTGAGTGGGCGTAAGTCTGATTTTGCCCCCATTCAGGTACACGCGGTCAACATATGTACTAAAATCCTTTCTTAAAAAGGTGAAGCCCGTCAACTTATCATAGTACAGGCTTCAAAAAGTTAACGTACGCCAGAGCGGAGACGTTACACGTTGAAAACTGTTGCAGCTGACAATGGAATAATGCATGCGACTTCAGGAATTTTACTATTCGTACCAGCAACTTCTTCGCGTGTTCCAATCCTGCAAATTTAGCACAAAGTTTTTCTTGGTGTGAAGAGGCATGAAACCATCTGTCGATCGTTGTAATTTTTTGCTCTTTCAATTAAATTTTTAAGTTCTTTCTGCATGGTATTGTAATATCGTTTCATAGCAAATACGCCGCACCCGCCGCTTATGCGATTTGACAGTTTTCATCCCTCTCTTCTGTCATTCCCGTTCAAGGATCTGAAAGATCGCTAGACTTACGGGCAAATTTTAAACACATTGTAAATCACGCATTGGACAAGTATGTGCTGAAAAGGTGGGTTACGGACGGAAAAGACCCACCGTGGTTTCACAGCGCAATTCGGAGAATGCTCAGGAAGCAAAGGCAGTTGCTCCTTACTTAGCTTGCATTTATCGCGAATCTCTTGCCCAACGTAAAGTCCCGAGCGACTGGAAAAAAGCGCCGGTGACGCCTGTATATAAGAAGGGTAGAAGGACGGATCCTCAAAATTACAGACCAATATCATTAACATCGGTTTGTTGCAGGATTCTCGAACATATTCTCAGTTCGAATATAATGAATTTCCTTGAGACAGAGAAGTTGCAGTCCATGCATCAGCACGGCTTTAGAAAGCATCGCTCCTGCGAAACGCAACTCGTCCTTTTTTCACATGATATCTTGCGAACCATGGATGAAGGGTATCAGACGGATGCCATATTCCCTGTCTTCCGGAAAGCGTTTGACTCGATGCCGCACTGCAGACTCCTAACTAAGGTACGAGCATATGGGATTAGTTCCCAAGTATGTGAGTGGCTCGAATACTTCTTAAGTAATAGAACCCAGTACGTTGTCCTCGATCGGAGGTGAGGGTATCATCTGGAGTGCCCCAGGGAAGTGTGGTAGGTCCGCTGCTGTTTTCTATCAACATAAATGATCTTTTGGATAGGGTGGATAGCAATGCGCGGCTGTTTGCTGATGATGCTGTGGTGTACGGGAAGGTGTCGTCGTTGAATGACTGTAGGAGGATACAAGATGACTTGGACAGGATTTGTGATCGGTGTAAAGAATGGCAGCTAACTCTAAATATAGATAAATGTAAATTAATGCGGATGAATAGGAAAAAGAATCCTGTAATGTTTGAATACTCCATTAGTAGTGTAGCGCTTGACACAGTCACGTCGATTAAATATATTGGGCGTAACATTGCAGAGCGATATGAAGTGGGACAAGTATGTAATGGCAGTTGTGGGGAAGGCGGATGGTCGTCTTCGGTTCATTGGTACAATTTTGGTGCTATCTATTCTTGAGTACTGCTCGAGCGTTTAGGATCCCTATCAGGTCAGATTGAAAAGAACATAGATGCAATTCAGAGGCGGGCTGCTAGATTTGTTACTGGTAGGTTTGATCATCACGCGAGTGTTACGGAAATGCTTCAGGAACTCCGGTGAGAGTCTCTAGAGAAAAGGAGGCGTTCTTTTCGTGAATCGCTACTGAGTAAATTTAGAGAACCAGCATTTGAGGCTGACTGCAGTACAGTTTTACTGCCGCCAACTTGCATTTCGCGGAAAGACCACAAAGATAAGATAAGAGAGATTAGGGCTCGTACAGAGGCATATAGGCAGTCATTTTTCCCTCGTTCTGTTTGAGAGTGGAACAGGGAGAGAAGATGCTAGTTGTGGTACGAGGTACCCTCCGCCACGCACCGTATGGTGGATTGCAGAGTATGTATGTAGATGTAGATGTAGACTGCCTCTTTTTGTGCGAACAGCCAGACGTGTGAAAATCCTTCATACCAAGAACAAATAGCGAAGAGTAAACAGCTTTGACAGCACCATTCTCTCGAACTCAGGGTGTTGTGCCGACCGAAAAATGCCGCACCGCAATGCTAAATGAAACGTCGACTTGTTCCGAGTATTTCAGAGAAGGACGAAACAAAGCCGAGTCACAGGCTGGCCCTTGGCCCGCACGCTGTCCACGCACGCTGTACGCATGAAGTTTGGCAAGCCACGGCCGGCCCTGACTGAAATGTCAAGAATAAGTATACATATGTGGATGAGACTGGTGGTATTTGTGATCGTTGAACATTATCAAATGAACGCCCCAATGTGTGAAAGCACGGCACGAGCAACTACAAACAGGGTGACAACAAGCTGGGTCAAGTAACTTCGTAAAGAGCTGCTAGTTCACTGCCTCTATTGTGAAATTCCAGAGAGAATGAATGTTCGCATACACTGTGTACAACTTGTCACCTTTTTTAAACCTAGATTAGTGCTGTTAAGTGTACACGTACGTAACGTTTTGAAGGTGATCCTCTCTACGTTAACACACTTGTAAGTTAAGAACAAGTCTTTATTTAATCATTGTAGCAATATCCTTCTCCTCTTCGCCGGCCGGTGTGGCCGAGCGGTTCTAGGCGCTTCAGTCTGGAACTGCGCGACCGTTACGGTCGCAGGTTCGAATCCTGCCTCGGGCATGGATCTGTGTGATGTCCTTAGGTTAGTTAGGTTTAAGTAGTTCTAAGTTCTAGGGGACTGATGGCCTTAGAAGTTAAGTCCCATAGTGCTCAGAGCCATTTGAACCATTTTTTCTCCTCTTCGTAGCAGCGCGAAGTCACAAAAGTAGGTCGTTGCCGTCGTGAGTGCACTCTAGGCTTAAACGACACTTCTTTTCCCGCTACGCAACGTAATTGTACCTCCATCAGTAAGAGAAATATGAATTAGCAGAGCAGAATCAACTTTATTCACTACTGTAGTTTTTAAAGGATTCTCTTTGACGCTCGGGACGAGGTCTAACAGTCATGCCTCAACCTCCCCCCTCCTCCCCCCCCCCCCCCCACCAATAGAGACCCACACTACTTCTGTTGGGTTCTGCTCTATTTCTGTACTGTTCCTATTATTTCTCTCATCTGTTTCTAAAAACTTTGAATTTCCCTGGACTCTTTCATTATTCCAAACAGTATCTCTTTATGTACTCATTGTTCTCTTGCTAATATTCTCGTTTGTACAGCATATCTCGTCCTGGAACTTAACAATCTCTTCTCTGATTCTTCAAATAAGTCGTTCACTTCCTTCCCCTCTCCTTTATTCTCTCTCTCTCGTTTATCTTTTTCCCCTCTCTTCTTTAAGTCTGACAACACTTAGACGAATATCTGCTGCTTATTGAACTGACTATCCAGGTTCTAGCCCTCACGTAGCATCAGTTCTGTAATTTCCTATCCAGTATTTTCTTCTAGTAACTTACTCTTGAATATCTGACGCTTATTCCTACAGCCAATTTCGACACTCCTCTAGGACCACTCAAAAACCAGACAGTAAAGACTGTTCTGTAGCAACTCGGTGTCCGTATTATACATTCCCTCTGCATACCGATGAAACCAACCACAAATTTCTGCAGCTTTCCGCATCCGAGGCCAATTAGGTGGATAAACACATAACCATACACTCGAACCCTTCAAATGCTCGAAGTGGACGTATTTCGAAGCCTCTATAGTTGTCCCGCAGCGTTTTCTTATCTCTGCAACCGAAGATGAATGTTTTCATTTGGACGCAATACTTCCATTTTTAATAGGGTCACCAAACGGGAGAATAGCCCTCCCTCTTTTCTTAAGGGCACGAAGTCGCAAAAATGCATCCCCGTCACTGTGCTCCTATGCAGGCCTCAGTGACGTTCGTGACCGCGCTACGCTATGAAACTACATGGTGTGCAAAACGTAAGGACGAAAGAAACTTTCGCAATACGTATCATTGTCAAGTAACACAGCATGATGTCACTTGAACAATGCGTAGAAAGAACTGATATATTGTAGTACAGAAGATACCTTGAAGAAATACGCAATGACACGAACTGAAGCGACACTTTTATTTTAGTGTCTTCATTAGTTTCAAAAGCTTCGAGAGGCGTAAGATTATTAAAAGGAAAATTTTTTACTTATCTTCATTTTCTCTAGTTGTTGGCTCCAAGTCTTGCATCCAGAGGTACATTCTTGGGGCTGAAATTTTGATTTAACGCTGTGGGTTCCAGATGACAAAATAAGTGATGAAGATTTGCCTGTATATTTCTTGAATTTTATTCTTTGTCACATTATTAACTATCACGCCATTTTTACAATTTTCACTTAATATTCCAAATTACATTTTTAGTGTGGATCATATAAATACGTCTGTCTCCATCAGAGGCATGCCCACTGCGGCTAACATTCTGCAGTACTCACAATATTCCAAGGAGTTTACAAAGCAAAAGAGTTTACAAGCTTTCTTGACAAAAGAAGAATCTTCGCTAAAATACATCATTATTTTGTTAATGAGTCCATAAATATATTTAATAACACCGTTGGATTGTGCAATTAATAATATGAATTTTAAATATGTCAGAATTTATAATTTCAAATATTTCTAACAGAAGAAAAATTTTAACTATTAGGACATATCAGTTGTAACAAATTAATTTCTTTTTTTACATTTTAGCCTGAACGAAATACACCGTATACAGAATCAAATGAAACTCTGTCAGGAAAGCAGCCGAGAATATTCACCTACACAAGAATCAGTAGTACCAATGGTATCGGTTACTTCTATAAAAATGGTATGTTAGAAAAGGGTGTCCCATTACACCTTGCACATTGCAAAAGGCAGGACATGGTTCTTAGTAAGACGTATGATCACGTATGTTGATGCACGTAGACTCACCGCAATACGATTCCCCAACACATCTCACACGCTGGAAAGTCGATGGGATTTACGTCGGGGAATGGGCAGGCCATTCCATTCGCTGAATGTCCTCTCGCTACAAGACCTCTTCAACCTGCGTTGCTCGATGAGGTAGCGCATTGTCATCCACAAATCTGAAGTAAGGCCCGAATGCACCCCTCAAAAGACGCACATTGGGAAGGAGCATAGTCTCACAATAACGTTGTGTGGTGAGTTCATAAATCTGGAGGTCAGTAGGCCCACGCAACGCTGTGCCTTCCCACACCATAAAACATGGACCACCAAAACGATCATGTTCGACAATGATGGAACACGTAATGCACTCAGGAACATTTTCGAATATGCTCCAGGTGTTAGAGTGTGGGAAGGCGTAATGTTCCATGGGTATACTCATCTCTGAATCATTGAACACAATACACATACCGGTCAACGATATTGTCAATGAATTGCTTTCCCATGAGCGTCTTTTCATAGGTGCATCACGCCCTTACTTCATTCTTATGGATGACAACGCGCGACCGAAACCAACTGCGCAGCTGGAGGAGCTCTTGGAACTTGAGGATATTCGGCGAATGGCTTAGCTTCCCCGTTTCTCCGACTGAAATCCTATGGAGCATGTGTGGAATGTGTAAGGACGCCATCTAGCAGTTGTCAACCACGCTGGCAAG